>NW_027052952.1:0-90000 GCF_011386835.1 Chrysemys picta bellii
CTCCCTCGGCAATTTATTCCAGTGTTTAACCACCCTGACAGTTAGGAACTTTTTCCTAATGTCCAACCTAGACCTCCCTTGCTGCACTTTAAACCCATTGCTTCTGGTTCTATCCTTAGAGGCTAAGGTGAACAAGTTTTCTCCCTCCTCCTTATGACACCCTTTTAAATACCTGAAAACTGCTATCATGTCTCCTCTCAGTCTTCTCTTTTCCAAACTAAACAAAGCCAATTCTTTCAGCCTTCCTTCATAGGTCATGTTCTCAAGACCTTTAATCATTATGGTTGCTCTTCTCTGGACCCTTGCCAATTTCTCCACATCTTTTTTAAAATGCGGTGCCCAGAACTGGACACAATACTCCAGCTGAGACCTAACCAGAGCAGAGTAGAGCGGAAGAATGACTTCTCGTGTCTTGCTCACAACACACCTGTTAATACATCCCAGAATCAGGTTTGCTTTTTTTGCAACAGCATCACACTGTTGACTCATATTTAGCTTGTGGTCCACTATAACCCCTAGATCCCTTTCTGCCGTACTCCTTCCTAGACAGTCTCTTCCCATTCTGTATGTGTGAAACTGATTGTTCCTTCCTAAGTGGAGCACTTTGCATTTGTCTTTGTTAAACTTCATCCTGTTTAACTCAGACCATTTCTCCAATTTGTCCAGATCATTTTGAATTATGACCCTGTCCTCCAAAGCAGTTGCAATCCCTCCCAGTTTGGTATCATCCGCAAACTTAATAAGCGTACTTTCTATGCCAATATCTAAGTCGTTGATGAAGATATTGAACAGCGCCGGTCCCAAAACAGACCCCTGCGATACCCCACTCGTTATGCCTTTCCAGCAGGATTGGGAACTATTAATAACAACTCTCTGAGTACGGTTATCCAGCCAGTTATGCACCCACCTTATAGTAGCCCCATCTAAATTGTATTTGCCTAGTTTATCAATAAGAATATCATGCGAGACCGTATCAAATGCCTTACTAAAGTCTAGGTATACCACATCCACAGCCTCACCCTTATCCACAAGGCTCGTTATCCTATCAAAGAAAGCTATCAGATTGGTTTGACATGATTTGTTCTTCACAAATCCATGCTGGCTGTTCCCTATCACCTTACCACCTTCCAAGTGTTTGCAGATGATTTCCTTAATTACTTGCTCCATTATCTTCCCTGGCACAGAAGTTAAACTCACTGGTCTGTAGTTTCCTGGGTTGTTTTTATTTCCCTTTTTATAGATGGGCACTATATTTGCCCTTTTCCAGTCTTCTGGAATCTCTCCCGTCTCCCATGATTTTCCAAAGATAATAGCTAGAGGCTCAGATACCTCCTCTATTAGCTCCTTGAGTATTCTAGGATGCATTTCATCAGGCCCGGGTGACTTGCAGGCATCTAACTTTTCTAAGTGATTTTTAACTTGTTCTTTTTTTATTTTATCTGCTAAACCTACCCCCTTCCCATTAGCATTCACTATGTTAGGCATTCCTTCAGACTTCTCGGTGAAGACCGAAACAAAGAAGTCATTAAGCATCTCCGTCATTTCCAAGTTTCCTGTTACTGTTTCTCCCTCTTCACTAAGCAGTGGGCCTACCCTGTCTTTGGTCTTCCTCTTGCTTCTAACGTATTGATTAAAAAGTCTTCTTGTTTCCCTTTATTCCCGTAGCTAGTTTGAGCTCATTTTGTGCCTTTGCCTTTCTAATCTTGCCCCTGCATTCCTGTGTTGTTTGCCTATATTCATCCTTTGTAATCTGTCCCAGTTTCCATTTTTTATATGACTCCTTTTTATTTTTTAGATCATGCAAGATCTCATGGTTAAGCCAAGGTGGTCTTTTGCCACATTTTCTATCTTTCCTAACCAGCGGAATAGCTTGCTTTTGGGCCCTTAATAGTGTCCCTTTGAAAAACTGCCAACTCTCCTCAGTTGTTTTTCCCCTCAGTCTTGATTCCCATGGGACCTTACCTATCAGCTCTCTGAGCTTACCAAAATCTGCCTTCCTGAAATCCATTGTCTCTATTTTGCTGTTCTCCCTTCTACCCTTCCTTAGAATTGCAAACTCTATGATTTCATGATCACTTTCACCCAGGCTGCCTTCTACTTTCAAATTCTCAACGAGTTCCTCCCTATTTGTTAAAATCAAGTCAAGAACAGCTTCCCCCCAGTAGCTTTTTCAACCTTCTGAAATACAAAGTTGTCTCCAATGCAGTCCAGGAATTTGTTGGATAGTCTGTGCCCCGCTGTGTTATTTTCCCAACATATATCCGGATAGTTGAAGTCCCCCATCACCACCAAATCTTGGGCTTTGGATGATTTTGTTAGTTGCTTAAAAAAAGCCTCATCCACCTCTTCCACCTGGTTAGGTGGCCTGTAGTAGACTCCTAGCATGACATCTCCCTTGTTTTTTTACCCCTTTTAGCCTAACCCAGAGACTCTCAACACTTCCGTCTCCTATGTCCATCTCTACCTCAGTCCAAGTGTGTACATTTTTAATATACAAGGCAACACCTCCTCCCTTTTTCCCCTGTCTATCCTTCCTGAGCAAGCTGTACCCATCCACACCAACATTCCAATCATGTGTATTATCCCACCAAGTTTCAGTGATGCCAACAATGTCATAGTTGTATTTATTTATTAGCACTTCCAGTTCTTCCTGCTTATTCCCCATACTTCTCGCATTTGTATATAGGCATCTAAGATACTGGTTTGATCTTTCCTCCCAGTTTTGTCCTGACCCTCCTTTCTCTCTGACAATATAGCCCACACTCCCTCTCGTTTTTGACCCATCTCCCCGGTCTCCATGTTCCCCACTTACCTGTGGGCTTTGCTCACCTGTCCCCGTCGAACCTAGTTTAAAGCCCTCCTCACTAGGTTAGCCAGTCTGTGTCCAAAGGTACTAATAACTTGAGCTGTGGTTTGGAGGTGGAACAGCTGTCAAGGGCACTGAGGGGGAGATAGCAGGAGCTCATCCTTCAAGGAGGGGGGTTGGCACTGGAGGTTCCTAGAAAGGACAAGAAGACTCCATTCTGGGGTTCAGGAGGTGAATTTATCCCTCAGTGGTGGGCAGGTGATGGGTGGAAGTAGTGCTGGTTCCAGGTGCCCTTAATTCCCGCTGATTCCTCGGGGCGTTTGAGTCTCTGACAGGTTCTCGTTCCCTTGCAGCAGGAGGACGTCACGGCCAAAAGTGATGCACCAGCTCCGCATCATCCGGCACTTGCGCCAGATTCCTGAGACACTGCAGGGGCTGTGCCTCTGAGGCCATCAGCAACTCCCGCTCCCTGCTGCAGGTACTGCTCTGTCTCACTGTAAATGGGGAACTAGTGGAAGGGGAAATGGAGCCCCCTGGCACTCACTAAAAGGGAAAGTGGTGGATTCTCCATCTCTTGATGTCATTGAATGAAGACTAGATGCCTTTCTGGAATGTGTGTGCCCAAAAAGTAACTATTGTACTATACAGGAGGCCTATGATATGCAGGGGCTTAGATGAGATGCTCTAAAGGTCTCTTGTGGCCATAAAGTCTACAAATTTTGGAAACACTGAGTGTAGTATTGGGAGCAGCCTCTGATGTTTTACTGTCTAGCCGGCTTGCTTCCTAGAATGAAGACGCATTGAGTGGGGTGATCCACACAGAGTAGCTCAAACCTTCAAAGTGTCAGGCCAGCAGCAGGACATTAGCACTTCCGGGGATGGGTGGGTGTGGCAGTGACATCACAAAGGCCTTTTCAGGACCTCAGCCTATTGGTCAAAGGTGTTAGGGAGGTGGTAACCTCAGAGAGAGATGCTGACATCAGCCAGGCAGGACAGGGGCTTAGGGCCAGGGAAACCTCAGAGACCCCTGTGACTTTCATAGAATCATAGAATATCAGGGTTGGAAGGGACCTCAAGAGGTCATCTACTCCAACCCCGTCCTCAAAGCAGGACCAATTCCCAACTAAATCATCCCAGCCAGGGCTTTGTCAAGCCGGGCCTTAAAAACCTCCAAGGAAGGAGACTCCACCACCTCCCTAGTTAACGCATTCCAGTGCTTCACCACCCTCCTAGTGAAATAGTGTTTCCTAATATCCAACCTGGACCTCCCCCACTGCAACTTGAGACCATTGCTCCTTGTTCTGTCATCTGCCACCACTGAGAACAACCGAGCTCCATCCTCTTTGGAACCCCCCTTCACGTAGTTGAAGGCTGCTATCAAATCCCCCCTCATTCTTCTCTTCTGGAGACTAAACAATCCCAGTTCCCTCAGCCTCTCCTCATAAGTCATGTGCTCCAGACCCCTAATCATTTTTGTTGCTCTCCACTGGACTCTTTCCAATTTTTCCACATCCTTCTTGTAGTGTCGGGCCTGTTGGAGAAAAACAGAGTTCTCACTATTTGTTTAGGTACAGCAAGTCAGATGCTTTATTAACTCTCACAATTGCCCAGAGGGAGAGAGCTAAGCAGGTCTCTCCCAGGTAACTAATTACAGCAAGCATTTATACCTTTCATTACAGAAATAACGAGGGACAGCTGCGTTTTGTTTATACATAGGCCATCTTGATATCTCATTTCTTCACTTGTTTTGACTCTTGCCAACATACAATATTTTCTATACCTTATCTACACAAGGTCTTCTACACCTTATCTATACCAGGTCATAATGACTTCTTACACAGTTCTTTCTCACCCGCCTCACACATTCCTCGCTTCTACAAATCTCGCGTTATTAGGGTTACAGTTAGCCTAACTCTTGCTAACGAACTGTCATGCATTGCATCCCCTTCCTGTGAGCTCTTTCTCTGCTTCCACAGGCCCCAAACTGGACACAGTATTCCAGATGAGGCCTCACCAATGTCGAATAAAGGGGAACGATCACGTTCCTCGATCTGCTGGCAATGCCCCTACTTATACAGCCCAAAATGCCGTTAGCCTTCTTGGCAACAAGAGCACACTGTTGACTCATATCCAGCTTCTCGTCCACTGTGACCCCTAGGTCCTTTTCTGCAGAACTGCTACCTAGCCATTCGGTCCCTAGTCTGTAGCAGTGCATGGGATTCTTCCGTCCTAAGTGCAGGACTCTGCACTTGTCCTTGTTGAACTTCATCAGGTTTTTTTTGGCCCAATCCTCTAATTTGTCTAGGTCCCTCTGTATCCGATCCCTACCCTCTAGCGTATCTACCACGCCTCCTAGTTTAGTGTCATCTGCAAACTTGCTGAGAGTGCAGTCCACACCATCCTCCAGATCATTAATAAAGATATTAAACAAAACCGGCCCCAGGACCGACCCTTGGGGCACTACTCCGCTTGAAACCGGCTGCCAACTAGACATGGAGCCATTGATCACTACCCGTTGAGCCCGACGATCCAGCCAGCTTTCTATCCACCTTACAGTCCATTCATCCATCCCATACTTCTTTAACTTGGTGGCAAGAATACTGTGGGAGAGCGTATCAAAAGCTTTGCTAAAGTCAAGGAATAACACATCCACTGCTTTCCCCTCATCCACAGAGCCAGTTATCTCATCATAGAAGGCAATTAGGTTAGTCAGGCACGACTTCCCCTTGGTGAATCCATGCTGACTGTTCCTGATCACTTTCCTCTCCTCTAAGTGTTTCATAATTGATTCCTTGAGGACCTGCTCCATGATTTTTCCAGGGACTGAGGTGAGGCTGACTGGCCTGTAGTTCCCCGGATCCTCCTCCTTCCCTTTTTTAAAGATGGGCACGACATTAGCCTTTTTCCAGTCATCCGGGACCTCCCTCGATCGCCATGAGTTTTCAAAAATAATGGCTAATGGCTGTGCAATCTCATCCGCCAAGTCCTTTAGCACCTTCGGATGCAGCGCATCCAGCCCCATGGAGTTGTGCACGTCCAGTTTTTCTAAATAGTCCCGAACCACTTCTTTCTCCACAGAGGGCTGGTCACCTTCTCCCCATATTGTGCTGCCCAGTGCAGCAGTCTGGGAGCTGACCTTGTTCGTGAAGACAGAGGCAAAAAAAGCATTGAGTACATTAGCTTTTTCCACATCCTCAGTCACTAGGTTGCCTCCCTCATTCAGTAAGGGGCCCACACTTTCCTTGACTTTCTTCTTGTTGCTAACATACCTGAAGAAACCCTTCTTGTTACTCTTAACATCTCTTGCTAGCTGCAACTCCAAGTGTGATTTGGCCTTCCTGATTTCACTCCTGCATGCCTGAGCAATATTTTTATACTCCTCCCTGGTCATTTGTCCAATCTTCCACTTCTTGTAAGCTTCTTTTTTGCGTTTAAGATCAGCAAGGATTTCACTGTTTAGCCAAGCTGGTCGCCTGCCATATTTACTATTCTTTCTACACATCGGGATGGTTTGTTCCTGCAACCGCAATAAGGATTCTTTAAAATACAGCCAGCTCTCCTGGACCCCTTTGCCCTTCATGTTATTCTCCCAGGGGATCCTGCCCATCTGTTCCCTGAGGGAGTCAAAGTCTGCTTTTCTGAAGTCCAGGGTCCGTATTCTGCTGCTCTCCTTTCTTCCTTGTGTCAGGATCCTGAACTCGACCATCTCATGGTCACTGCCTCCCAGGTTCCCATCCACTTTTGCTTCCCCTACTAATTCTTCCCTGTTTGTGAGCAGCAGGTCGAGAAAAGCTCTGCCCCTAGTTGGTTCCTCCAGCACTTGCACCAGGAAATTGTGCCCTAGACTTTCCAAAAACTTCCTGGATTGTCTGTGCACCGCTGTATTGCTCTCCTAGCAGATATCAGGGTGATTAAAGTCTCCCATGAGAACCAGGGCCTGCGATCTAGCAACTTCTGCTAGTTGCCAGAAGAAAGCCTCGTCCACCTCATCCCCCTGGTCTGGTGGTCTATAGCAGACTCCAACCGTGACATCCCCCTTGTTGCTCACACTTCTCAACTTTATCCAGAGACTCTCAGGTTTTTCTACAGTTTCATACCGGACCTCTGAGCACTCATACTCCTCTCTTACATACAATGCAACTCCCCCACCTTTTCTGCCCTGCCTGTCCTTCCTGAACAGTTTATATCCATCCATGACAGTACTCCAGTCATGTGAGTTATCCCACCAAGTGTCTGTTATTGCTTCAGCAAGTCTCCTTCTCGAGGTCTCTCTTTGAGGACTGAGAGAGTATTAGTGTTCACATGTGTGAGTGCGAGCAGGAGCCTCTTTGGAGTTTTCTCCTTTCCTTTGACGGATTTTACTAGAAAACAGACGTCCCTATTTAGAAGGTAAGAGCCTCCAAGAGGTTTTGGAACCTGCTCAGTCTGATCCATCTGGTGCCAGCTGAATTCTAGGCATGGAAAACACTAGGTTAAGGTGGCAGAATTTTATTCCCTCTGTGGGATTTTGTCCCGTAGAATCACAGGGGACATTAGTGTTTGTCATTTTCGTTTTACCTTTTCCTCCATCCCTCCTTCCTTTCTCTTCATCTCTTACTTCTTTTGTCCTTTCTCCTGTTCACCTGCCACCACCAGGAGTGGTGTGTGTGTGTGTGTGTGTGTGTGTGTGTGTGTGTGTGTGTGTGTGTTGCTGGGGGTGCTCTTCACCTCCCCTTGTGGGAAGTTGATCCAAAACTGTGAGGTTGAAATAGTGCTTGAACTCCAATGACACTAGATGCTGCCATCCTGTGGCTTAGCATTAGTGTCTGGGATGATTGGGGCAAGATCTCAACCTCCCCGCAACCCACTTCACTGCTGGCAGAATCCCTCCTGCCCCCCCTGCTAGAGCCGCCTCCCTGCCCAACCTGGGTGGGGGTGGAGAAGAGGGTTCTGATAACTTGAGCTGTGGTTTGGAGGTGGAACAGCTGTCAAGGGCACTGAGGGGGAAGTAGCAGGATCTCATCCTTCAAGGAGGGGGGTTGGCACTGGAGGTTACTAGAAAGGACAAGAAGACTCCATTCTGGGGTTCAGGAGGTGAATTCATCCCTCAGTGGTGGGGAGGTGCTGGGTGGAAATACTGCTGGTTCCAGATGCCCTTAATTCCCCCTGATTCCTCGGGGCGTTTGAGTCTTTGACAGGTTCTCGTTCCCTTGCAGCAGGAGGACGTCATGGCCAGAGTGATGCACCAGCTCTGCATCATCCGGCACTTGTGCCAGGTGCCTTAGACACTGCAAGGGCTGTGCCTCTGTGGACATCAGCAACTCCCATTCCCTGCTGCAGGTACTGCTCTGGCTCACTGTAAATGGCGAGCTAGTGGAAGGGGAAATGGAGCCCCCTGGCACTCAGTAAAAGGGAAAGTGGTGGATTCTCCATCTCTTGATGTCATTTCATGAAGACTAGATGCCTTTCTGGAATGTGTGTGCCCAAAAAGTACCTATTGTACTATACAGGAAGCCTATGATATGCAGGGGGTTAGATGAGATGCTCTAAAGGTCTCTTCTGGCCATAAAGTGTAGTAATTTTGGAAACACTGAGTGTAGCATTGGGAGCAGCCTCTGATGCTTTACTGTATAGCCGGCTTGCTTCCTAGAATGAAGACGCATCGAGTGGGGTGATCCACAGAGAGTAGCTGAAACCTTCAAAGTGTCAGGGCAGCAGCAGGACATTAGCACTTCAGGGGATGGGTGGGTGTGGCAGTGACATCACAAAGGCCTTTTGCAGTGTAGTAGTTCCGGGGTGGGGCTCGTCCCTTCCTGGGGTACCTGGGAGCCAGGCTGCCCCGCTACAAAGCGAATAACAGTTAGGGCCCAGACCTTTGGGTAGGGGCTGAGCACACAATTAGCAGTTCGGCGCTCAGGCCTTTGTACAGGGACTGAGCACACAATCAACAGCTCCGGCCCTGGGTCAGGGCGGGGAACAAACCAGTAGTCAGTCAGCGGCCCAGGCCTTGTAGCAGGAGCTGGGTCAGTTTGGGTTAGCCCAGGCCCTAGGTCAGGGCGGGGCAGCAAACCAATCGTCAGTCAGAGGCCCAGGCCCCTTGGACAAGGAGGAGGAGAGACTGCCACCCAGCACGGGGTGGCAGGGGGGAACACAGGCCCACCCACTCCACTGTGTTCCAGCCCGGGGCCCTATCCGCAGCAGTCCGTCTGCCGCGCAGTCAGTGGGGATCCTGACCGCAACACACTGACATGGGTTCGGGGTCTGCTATCCCCGGGCCACTTCCCATCTCCTCCTCCATGGGTACCTGTTCCTCCTGAGTTCCGTCTGCTGGGTCGCAGATCATGGGCTGCTCCGGGCCCCGAGCAGCAGGTAGGTCTGTCACTCCCTCTGGGCCCTTGGCGGGGGAAGCTCAGACCGTTCCTCAGGATACCGGGCTCTCGGCAGGCTCAGGTCCCCGGGAGCTCGGGCACCAGCGTCTGTCCTCTCTCGCTGCCGGCCAGCTACTGAGCGCTGTGGCTTGGCCTTTATACTTCCTGTCCCGCCCCTTGACTTCCGGGGGGTGGGGACAGGCCGCGGTGGCCTTGACTTCCTGGGGCGCCTGGGAGCCAGGCCGCCCCGCTACATGCAGTATCTCAGCGTATTGGTCAAAGGTGTTAGGGAGGTGGTGACCTCAGAGAGAGATGCTGACATCAGTCAGGGGAGCAGGGCCAGGGAAACCTCAGAGACCCCTGTGGCTTTGCTTTAGCAAGTCTCCTTCTCGAGGTCTCTCTTTGAGTACTGAGAGAGTATTAGGGTTCACGTATGTGAGTGCGAGCAGGAGCCTCTTTCGAGTTTTCTCCTTCCCTTTTACTGATTTTACTAGAAAACAGACGTCCCTGTTTAGAAGGTAAGAGCCTCCAAGAGGTTTTTGAACCTGCTCAGTCTGATCCACCTGGTGCCCGTTGAATTCTAGGCATGGAAAACACTAGTTCAAGGTGACAGAATTTTGTAGTCCACACGGGATTTTGTCCCGTGGAATCACTGGGGACATTAGGGTTTGTCCTTTTCGTTTTACCTTTTCCACCATCCCTCCTTCCTTTCTCTTCATCTCTTACTTCTTTTGTCCTTTCTCCTGTTCCCCTCCCACCACCAGGAGTGGTGTGTGTGTGTGTGTGTGTGTGTGTGTGTGTGTGTGTTGCTGGGGGTGATCTTCACCTCCTCTTGTGGGAAGTTCATCCAAAACTGTGGGGTTGAAATTGTGCTTGGACTCCACAGACACTAGATGCTGCCATCCTGTGGCTTAGCGTTAGTGTCTCGGATGACTTGGGCAAGATCTCAACCTCCCCGCAACCCACTTCACTGCTGCCAGAATCCCTCCTGCCCCCACTGCTAGACCCGCCTCCCAGCCCAACCTTGGTGGGGGTCTAGAAGAGGTTTCTGATGACTTAAGCTGTGGTTTGGAGGTGGAACAGCTGTGAAGGACACTGAGGGGGAGGTAGCAGGAGCTCACCCTAGAAGGAGGGGGATTGGCACTGGAGGTTACTAGAAAGGACAAGAAGACTCCATTCTGGGTTTCAGGAGGTGAATTTATCCCTCAGTGTTGGGCAGGTGCTGAGTGGAAATACTGCTGGTTCCAGGTGCCCTTAATTCCCCCTGATTCCTTGGGGCGTTTGAGTCTGACTGGTTCTCATTCCCTTGCAGCAGGAGGGCGTCACGGCCAAAGTGAGGCACCAGCTCCGCATCATCCATCACTTGCCCCAGGTGCCAGAGACACTGCAGGGGTTGTGCCTCTGAGGCCTTCAGCAACTCCCGCTCCCTGTTGCAGGTACTGCTCTGGCTCACTGTAAATGGGGAGCTAGTGGAAGGGGAAATGGAGCCCCCTGGCACTCAGTGAAAGGGAAAGTGGTGGATTCTCCATCTCTTGAAGTCATTGAATGAAACTAGATGCCTTTCTGGAATGTTTGTGCCCAAAAAGTAACTATTGTCCTATACAGGAAGCCTATGATATGCAGGGGGTTAGATGAGATGCTCTAAAGGTCTCTTCTGGCCATAAAGTGTATTAATTTTGGAAACACTGAGTGTAGCATTGGGAGCAGCCTCTAATGTTTTACTGTCTAACCGGCTTGCTTCCTAGAATGAAGACGCATTGAGTGGGGTGATCCACAGAGAGTAGCTCAAACCTTCAAAGTGTCAGGCCAGCAGCAGGACATTAGCACTTCAGGGGATGGGTGGGTGTGGGAGTAACATCACAAAGGCCTTTTGCAGGAGCTCAGCCTATTGGTCAAAGTTGTTAGGGAGGTGGTGACCTCAGAGAGAGATGCTCACATCAGCCAGGCAAAACAGGGGCGCAGGGCCAGGGAAACCTCAGAGACCCCTGTGGCTTTGCTTCAGCAAGTCTCCTTCTCGAGCTCTCTTTGAGGACTGAGAGAGTATTAGGGTTCACATATGTGAGTGTGAGCAGGAGCCTCTTTCGAGTTTTCTCCTTTCCTTTTACCCATTTTACTAGAAAACAGAAGTCCCTGTTGAGAAAGTAAGTGCCTCGGAGAGGTTTGTAACCTGTTCAGTCTGATCCACCTGGTGCCATCTGAATTTTAGGCATGGAAAACTCTAGCTTAAGGTGGCAGAATTTTATTCCCTCCCTGGGATTTTGTCCCGTAGAATCACTGGGGATATTAGGAAAACAACAAGGAGTCTGGTGGCACCTTAAAGACTAACAGATTTATTTGGGCATAAGCTTTCGTGAGTAAAAACCTCACTTCTTCGGATGCATAGAGTGAAAGTTACAGATGCAGGCATTATATACTGACACATGGAGAGCAGGGAGTTACTTCACAAGTGGAGAACCAGTGTTGACAGGGCCAATTCAAAAATCAGGGTGGATGTAGTCCACTCCCAATAATAGATGAGGAGGTGTCAATTCCAGGAGAGGAAAAGCTGCTTCTGTAGTGAGCCAGCCACTCCCAGTCCCTATTCAAGCCCAGATTAATGGTGTTGAATTTGCAAATGAATTTTAGTTCTGCTGTTTCTCTTTGAAGTCTGTTTCTGAAGTTTTTTTGTTCAATGATAGTGACTTTTAAATCTGTAATAGAATGACCAGGGAGATTGAAGTGTTCACATACTGTCTTATGTATGTTACCATTGCTGATGTCCGACATGGGGACATTAGGGTTTGTCCTTTTCCTTTTACCTTTTCCTCCATCCCTCCTTCCTTTCTCTTCATCTCTTACTTCTTTTGTCCTTTCTCTTGTTCCCCTCACACCACCAGGAGTGGTGTGTGTGTGTGTGTGTGTGTGTGTGTGTGTGTGTGTGGTGCTGATGGTTCTCTTCTCCTCCCCTTGTGGGGAGTTGATCCAAAACTGTGGGGTTGAAATAGTGCTTGGACCCCACTGACAGTAGATGCTGCCATTGTGTGACTTAGCATTAGTGTCTGGGATGACTTGGGTCAAGATCTCAACCTCCCTGCAACCCACTTCACTGCTGTCAGAATCCCTCCTGCACACCCTGTTAGAGCCGCCTCCCAGCCCAACCTGTGTCGGTGTGGAGAAGAGGATTCTGATGACTTGAGCTGTGGTTTGGAGGTGGAATATCTGTGAAGGGCACTGAGCAGGAGGTAGCAGGAGCTCACCCTACAAGTGTATGGGGTTGGCTCTGGAGGTTTCTAGAAAGGACAAGAAGACTCCATTTTGGGGTTCAGGAGGTGAATTCATCTCTCATTGATGGGCAGGTGCTGGGTGGAAATACTGCTGGTTCCAGGTTCCCTTAATTCCCCCTGATTCCTCGGGGCGTTTGAGTCTCTGACAGGTTCTCGTTCCCTTGCAGCAGGAGGACGTCACGGCAAAAATGATGCACCAGCTCCGCATCATCCTGCACTTACGCCACGTGCCTGAGACACTGCAGGGGCTGCGCCTCTGAGGCCTTCAGGAACTCCCGCTCCCTGCTGCAGGTACTGCTCTGGCTCACTGTAAATGGGGAGCTAGTGGAAGGGGAAATGGAGCCCCCTGGCACTCACTAAAAGGGAAAGTGATGGATTCTCCATCTCTTAATGTCATTTAATTTAGACTAGATACCTTTCTGGAATGTTTGTGCCCAAAAAGTAACTATTGTACTATACAGGAAGCCCATGATATGCAGGGGCTTAGATGAGATGCTCTAAAGGTCTCTTCTGGCCATAAAGTGTAGTAATTTTGGAAACAGTGAGTGTAGCATTGGGAGCAGCCTCTGATGTTTTATTGTCTAGCCGGCTTGCTTCCTAGAATGAAGACCCATTGAGTGGGGTGATTCACACAGAGTAGCTCAAACCTTCAAAGTGTCAGGCCAGCAGGAGGACATTAGCACTTCCGGGTTTGGTTGGGTGTGGCAGTGACACCACAAAGGCCTTTTGCAGGACGTCAGCTTATTGGTCAAATGTGTTAGGGAGGTGGTGACCTCAGAGAGAGATGCTGACATCAGAGAGAGATGCTGACATGAGGGCCAGGGAAACCTCAGAGACCCCTCTGGCTTTGCTTCAGCAAGTCTCCTCCTTGAGGTCTCTCTTTGAGGAAAGTAAGTGCCTCGGAGAGGTTTGTATCCTGTTCAGTCTGATCCACCTGGTGCCAGCTGAATTCTAAGCATGGAAAACACTAGTTCAAGGTGGCAGAATTTTATTCCCTCCCTGTGATTTTGTCCCGTAGAATCACTGGGGACATTAGTGTTTGTCCTTTTCATTTTACCTTTTCCTCCCTCCCTCCTTCCTTTCTCTTCATCTCTTACTTCTTTTGTCCTTTCTCCTGTTCCCCTCCCACCACCGGGAGTGGTTTGTGTGTCTGTGTGTGTTTGTGTGTTGCTGGGGGTGCTCTTCACCTCCCTTTGTGGGGAGTTCATCCAAACCTGTGTGGTTGAAATAGTGCTTGGACTCCACTGACACTAGATGCTGCCATCGTGTGGATTAGCATTGGTGTCTGGGATGACTTGGGGCAAGATCTCAACCTCCCCGGAACCCACTTCACTGCTGGCAGAATCCCTCCTGCCACCCCTGCTAGAGCCGCCTCCCTGGCCAACCTGGGTGGGGGTGGAGAAGAGGGTTCTGATAACTTGAGCTGTGGTTTGGTGGTGGAACATCTGTCAAGGGCACTGAGAGGGAGGTAGCAGCAGCTCACCCTTCAAGGAGGGGATTTGGCACTGGAGGTTACTAGAAAGGACAAGAAGACTCCATTCTGGGGTTCAGGAGGTGAATTCATCCCTCAGCGGTGGGCAGGTGCTGAGTGGAAATACTGCTGGTTCCCGGTGCCCTTAATTCCCCCTGATTCTTCGGGGCATTTGAGTCTCTGACAGGTTCTCGTTCCCTTGCAGCAGGAGGACGTCACGGCCAAAGTGATGCACCCGCATCATCCGCCACTTGCGCCAGGTGCCTGAGACACTGCATGGGTTGTTCCTCTGAGTCTTTCAGCAACTCCCGCTCCCTGCTGCAGGTACTGCTCTGTCTCACTGTAAATGGGGAACTAGTGGAAGGGGAAATGGAGCCCCCTGGCACTCACTAAAAGGGAAAGTGGTGGATTCTCCATCTCTTGATGTCATTGAATGAAGACTAGATGCCTTTCTGGAATGTGTGTGCCCAAAAAGTAACTATTGTACTATACAGGAGGCCTATGATATGCAGGGGCTTAGATGAGATGCTCTAAAGGTCTCTTGTGGCCATAAAGTCTACAAATTTTGGAAACACTGAGTGTAGTATTGGGAGCAGCCTGTGATGTTTTACTGTCTAGCCGGCTTGCTTCCTAGAATGAAGACACATTGAGTGGGGTGATCCACAGAGAGTACCTGTGTCAAGGCTGTATCCCCACTTTGAAGTTTAGGGTACAAATGTAGGGGCCTGCATGAAAACTTCTAAGCTTAACCACCATCCCAAGGCTAATTTCCTCCCCTGGGTAGCCTTGAGAAACCTTTCACCAATTCCCTGGTGAATACAGATCCAACCCCCTTGGATCTTAAAACAAGGAGAAATTAACCATCCCCCCTCCTTCCTCCCACCAACTCCTGGTGAATCAAGATCCAAACTCCTTGGATCTTAAAACAAGGAAAAATCAATCAGGTTCTTATAAATAAGGCTTTTAATTAAAGAAAAAGGTAAAAATCATCTCTGTAAAATCAGTATGGAAATTAACCTTACAGGGTAATCAAACTTAAAGAGCTCAGAGGACTCCCCTCTAGTCTTAGGTTCAAAGTACAGCAAACAAAGATAAACACTCTAGTAAAAGGTACATTTACAAGTTGAGAAAACAAAGGAAAACTAACACGCCTTGTTTGAAATAGGAGAGACTTGTTTAGAAAGATGTGGAGAACCTGGATTGATGTCTGGTCCCTCTCAGTCCCGAGGGCGAACACCCACACAAACAAAGAACACAAACAAAAGCCTTCCCCTCCCCAAGATTTGAAAGTATCTTGTCCCCTTATTGGTCCTTTAGGTCAGATGCCAGCCAGGTTACCTGAGCTTCTTAACCCTTTACAGGGAAAAGGATTTTGGAGTCTCTGGCCAGGAGGGATTTTATAGTACTGTACACAGGACAGCTGTTACCCTTCCCTTTATAGTTATGACAACCTCAAACCTTCAAAGTGTCAGGCCAGCAGCAGGACATTAGCACTTGAGAGTTTGGTTGGGTGTGGCAGTGACATCACAAAGGCCTTTTGCAGGATGTCAGCTTATTGGTCAAATGTGTTAGGGAGGTGGTGACCTCAGAGAGAGATGCTGACATCAGCCTGGCAGGACAGGAGCACAGGGCCAGGGAAACCTCAGAGACCCCTGTGGCTTTGCTTCAGCAAGTCTCCTTCTCGAGGTCTCTCTTTGAGGACTGAGAGAGTATTAGGGTTCACGTACGTGAGTGCGTGCAGGAGCCTCTTTCGAGTTTTCTCCTTTCCTTTTACTGATTTTACTAGAAAACAGACGTCCCTGTTTAGAAGGTAAGAGCCTCCAAGAGGTTTTGGCAGCTGCTCAGTCTGATCCATCTGGTGCCAGCTGAATTCTAGGCATGGAAAACAGTAGTTTAAGATGGCAGAATTTTATTCCATCCCTTGGATTTTGTGCCGTAGAATCACTGGGGACATTAGGGTTTGTCCTTTTTGTTTTACCTTTTCCTCCATCCCTCCTTCCTTTCTCTTCATCTCTTACTTCTTTTGTCCTTTCTCCTGTTCCTCGAAAACTGTGGGGTTGAAATAGTGTTTGGACTCCACTAACACTAGATGCTGCCATCCTGTGGCTTAGCATTAGTGTCTGGGATGACTTGGGTCAAGATCTCAACTTCCCCGCAACCCACTTCACTGCTGCCAGAATCCCTCCTGCCCCACCTGCTAGAGCCGCCTCCCTGGCCAACCTGGGTGGGGGTGGAGAACAGTGTTTTTTTCATACATTCATAGATTATCGGACTGGAAGGGACCTCGAGAGGTCATCGAGTCCAGTCCCCTGCCCGCGTGGCAGGACCAAATACCATCTAGACCATCCCTGATAGACATTTATCTAACCTACTCTTAAATATCTCAAGAGATGGAGATTCCACAACCTCCCTCGGCAATTTATTCCAGTGTTTAACCACCCTGACAGTTAGGATCTTTTTCCTAATGTCCAACCTAGACCTCCCTTGCTGCACTCTAAGGTGAACAAGTTTTCTCCCTCCTCCTTATGACACCCTTTTAAATACCTGAAAACTGCTATCATGTCTCCTCTCAGTCTTCTCTTTTCCAAACTAAACAAAGCCAATTCTTTCAGCCTTCCTTCATAGGTCATGTTCTCAAGACCTTTAATCATTCTTGTTGCTCTTCTCTGGACCCTTTCCAATTTCTCCACATCTTTTTTAAAATGCGGTGCCCAGAACTGGACACAATACTCCAACTGAGGCCTAACCAGAGCAGAGTAGAGCGGAAGAATGACTTCTCGTGTCTTGCTCACAACACACCTGTTAATACATCCCAGAATCAGGTTTGCTTTTTTTGCAACAGCATCACACTGTTGACTCATATTTAGCTTGTGGTCCACTATAACCCCTAGATCCCTTTCTGCCGTACTCCTTCCTAGACAGTCTCTTCCCATTCTGTATGTGTGAAACTGATTGTTCCTTCCTAAGTGGAGCACTTTGCATTTGTCTTTGTTAAACTTCATCCTGTTTAACTCAGACCATTTCTCCAATTTGTCCAGATCATTTTGAATTATGACCCTGTCCTCCAAAGCAGTTGCAATCCCTCCCAGTTTGGTATCATCCGCAAACTTAATAAGCGTACTTTCTATGCCAATATCTAAGTCGTTGATGAAGATATTGAACAGCGCCGGTCCCAAAACAGACCCCTGCGATACCCCACTCGTTATGCCTTTCCAGCAGGATTGGGAACTCTTAATAACAACTCTCTGAGTACGGTTATCCAGCCAGTTATGCACCCACCTTATAGTAGCCCCATCTAAATTGTATTTGCCTAGTTTATCAATAAAAATATCATGCGAGACCGTATCAAATGCCTTACTAAAGTCTAGGTATACCACATCCACAGCCTCACCCTTATCCACAAGGCTCGTTATCCTCTCAAAGAAAGCTATCAGATTGGTTTGACATGATTTGTTCTTCACAAATCCATGCTGGCTGTTCCCTATCACCTTACCACCTTCCAAGTGTTTGCAGATGATTTCCTTAATTACTTGCTCCATTATCTTCCCTGGCACAGAAGTTAAACTCACTGGGGTCTGTAGTTTCCTGGGTTGTTTTTATTTCCCTTTTTATAGATGGGCACTATATTTGCCCTTTTCCAGTCTTCTGGAATCTCTCCCGTCTCCCATGATTTTCCAAAGATAATAGCTAGAGGCTCAGATACCTCCTCTATTAGCTCCTTGAGTATTCTAGGATGCATTTCATCAGGCCCGGGTGACTTGCAGGCATCTAACTTTTCTAAGTGATTTTTAACTTGTTCTTTTTTTATTTTATCTGCTAAACCTACCCCCTTCCCATTAGCATTCACTATGTTAGGCATTCCTTCAGACTTCTCGGTGAAGACCGAAACAAAGAAGTCATTAAGCATCTCCGCCATTTCCAAGTTTCCTGTTACTGTTTCTCCCTCTTCACTAAGCAGTGGGCCTACCCTGTCTTTGGTCTTCCTCTTGCTTCTAATGTATTGATAAAAAGTCTTCTTGTTTCCCTTTATTCCCGTAGCTAGTTTGAGCTCATTTTGTGCCTTTGCCTTTCTAATCTTGCCCCTGCATTCCTGTGTTGTTTGCCTATATTCATCCTTTGTAATCTGTCCCAGTTTCCATTTTTTATATGACTCCTTTTTATTTTTTAGATCATGCAAGATCTCATGGTTAAGCCAAGGTGGTCTTTTGCCACATTTTCTATCTTTCCTAACCAGCGGAATAGCTTGCTTTTGGGCCCTTAATAGTGTCCCTTTGAAAAACTGCCAACTCTCCTCAGTTGTTTTTCCCCTCAGTCTTGATTCCCATGGGACCTTACCTATCAGCTCTCTGAGCTTACCAAAATCTGCCTTCCTGAAATCCATTGTCTCTATTTTGCTGTTCTCCCTTCTACCCTTCCTTAGAATTGCAAACTCTATGATTTCATGATCACTTTCACCCAGGCTGCCTTCTACTTTCAAATTCTCAACGAGTTCCTCCCTATTTGTTAAAATCAAGTCAAGAACAGCTTCCCCCCAGTAGCTTTTTCAACCTTCTGAAATACAAAGTTGTCTCCAATGCAGTCCAGGAATTTGTTGGATAGTCTGTGCCCCGCTGTGTTATTTTCCCAACATATATCCGGATAGTTGAAGTCCCCCATCACCACCAAATCTTGGGCTTTGGATGATTTTGTTAGTTGCTTAAAAAAAGCCTCATCCACCTCTTCCACCTGGTTAGGTGGCCTGTAGTAGACTCCTAGCATGACATCTCCCTTGTTTTTTTACCCCTTTTAGCCTAACCCAGAGACTCTCAACACTTCCGTCTCCTATGTCCATCTCTACCTCAGTCCAAGTGTGTACATTTTTAATATACAAGGCAACACCTCCTCCCTTTTTCCCCTGTCTATCCTTCCTGAGCAAGCTGTACCCATCCACACCAACATTCCAATCATGTGTATTATCCCACCAAGTTTCAGTGATGCCAACAATGTCATAGTTGTATTTATTTATTAGCACTTCCAGTTCTTCCTGCTTATTCCCCATACTTCTCGCATTTGTATATAGGCATCTAAGATACTGGTTTGATCTTTCCTCCCAGTTTTGTCCTGACCCTCCTTTCTCTCTGACAATATAGCCCACACTCCCTCTCGTTTTTGACCCATCTCCCCGGTCTCCATGTTCCCCACTTACCTGTGGGCTTTGCTCACCTGTCCCCGTCGAACCTAGTTTAAAGCCCTCCTCACTAGGTTAGCCAGTCTGTGTCCAAAGGTACTAATAACTTGAGCTGTGGTTTGGAGGTGGAACAGCTGTCAAGGGCACTGAGGGGGAGATAGCAGGAGCTCATCCTTCAAGGAGGGGGGTTGGCACTGGAGGTTACTAGAAAGGACAAGAAGACTCCATTCTGGGGTTCAGGAGGTGAATTTATCCCTCAGTGGTCGGCAGGTGCTGGGTGGAAATACTGCTGGTTCCAGGTGCCCTTAATTCCTCCAGATTCCTCGGGGCGTTTGAGTCTCTGACAGGTTCTCGTTCCCTTGCAGCAGGAGGACGTCACGGCCAAAAGTGATGCACCAGCTCCGCATCATCCGGCACTTGCGCCAGATTCCTGAGACACTGCAGGGGCTGTGCCTCTGAGGCCATCAGCAACTCCCGCTCCCTGCTGCAGGTACTGCTCTGGCTCACTGTAAATGGGGAACTAGTGGAAGGGGAAATGGAGCCCCCTGGCACTCACTAAAAGGGAAAGTGGTGGATTCTCCATCTCTTGATGTCATTGAATGAAGACTAGATGCCTTTCTGGAATGTGTGTGCCCAAAAAGTAACTATTGTACTATACAGGAGGCCTATGATATGCAGGGGCTTAGATGAGATGCTCTAAAGGTCTCTTGTGGCCATAAAGTCTACAAATTTTGGAAACACTGAGTGTAGTATTGGGAGCAGCCTCTGATGTTTTACTGTCTAGCCGGCTTGCTTCCTAGAATGAAGATGCATTGAGTGGGGTGATCCACACAGAGTAGCTCAAACCTTCAAAGTGTCAGGCCAGCAGCAGGACATTAGCACTTCCGGGGATGGGTGGGTGTGGCAGTGACATCACAAAGGCCTTTTCAGGACCTCAGCCTATTGGTCAAAGGTGTTAGGGAGGTGGTAACCTCAGAGAGAGATGCTGACATCAGCCAGGCAGGACAGGGGCTTAGGGCCAGGGAAACCTCAGAGACCCCTGTGACTTTCATAGAATCATAGAATATCAGGGTTGGAAGGGACCTCAAGAGGTCATCTACTCCAACCCCGTCCTCAAAGCAGGACCAATTCCCAACTAAATCATCCCAGCCAGGGCTTTGTCAAGCCGGGCCTTAAAAACCTCCAAGGAAGGAGACTCCACCACCTCCCTAGTTAACGCATTCCAGTGCTTCACCACCCTCCTAGTGAAATAGTGTTTCCTAATATCCAACCTGGACCTCCCCCACTGCAACTTGAGACCATTGCTCCTTGTTCTGTCATCTGCCACCACTGAGAACAACCGAGCTCCATCCTCTTTGGAACCCCCCTTCACGTAGTTGAAGGCTGCTATCAAATCCCCCCTCATTCTTCTCTTCTGGAGACTAAACAATCCCAGTTCCCTCAGCCTCTCCTCATAAGTCATGTGCTCCAGACCCCTAATCATTTTTGTTGCTCTCCACTGGACTCTTTCCAATTTTTCCACATCCTTCTTGTAGTGTCGGGCCTGTTGGAGAAAAACAGAGTTCTCACTATTTGTTTAGGTACAGCAAGTCAGATGCTTTATTAACTCTCACAATTGCCCAGAGGGAGAGAGCTAAGCAGGTCTCTCCCAGGTAACTAATTACAGCAAGCATTTATACCTTTCATTACAGAAATAACGAGGGACAGCTGCGTTTTGTTTATACATAGGCCATCTTGATATCTCATTTCTTCACTTGTTTTGACTCTTGCCAACATACAATATTTTCTATACCTTATCTACACAAGGTCTTCTACACCTTATCTATACCAGGTCATAATGACTTCTTACACAGTTCTTTCTCACCCGCCTCACACATTCCTCGCTTCTACAAATCTCGCGTTATTAGGGTTACAGTTAGCCTAACTCTTGCTAACGAACTGTCATGCATTGCATCCCCTTCCTGTGAGCTCTTTCTCTGCTTCCACAGGCCCAAAACTGGACACAGTATTCCAGATGAGGCCTCACCAATGTCGAATAAAGGGGAACGATCACGTTCCTCGATCTGCTGGCAATGCCCCTACTTATACAGCCCAAAATGCCGTTAGCCTTCTTGGCAACAAGAGCACACTGTTGACTCATATCCAGCTTCTCGTCCACTGTGACCCCTAGGTCCTTTTCTGCAGAACTGCTACCTAGCCATTCGGTCCCTAGTCTGTAGCAGTGCATGGGATTCTTCCGTCCTAAGTGCAGGACTCTGCACTTGTCCTTGTTGAACTTCATCAGGTTTTTTTTGGCCCAATCCTCTAATTTGTCTAGGTCCCTCTGTATCCGATCCCTACCCTCTAGCGTATCTACCATGCCTCCTAGTTTAGTGTCATCTGCAAACTTGCTGAGAGTGCAGTCCACACCATCCTCCAGATCATTAATAAAGATATTAAACAAAACCGGCCCCAGGACCGACCCTTGGGGCACTACTCCGCTTGAAACCGGCTGCCAACTAGACATGGAGCCATTGATCACTACCCGTTGAGCCCGACGATCCAGCCAGCTTTCTATCCACCTTACAGTCCATTCATCCATCCCATACTTCTTTAACTTGGTGGCAAGAATACTGTGGGAGAGCGTATCAAAAGCTTTGCTAAAGTCAAGGAATAACACATCCACTGCTTTCCCCTCATCCACAGAGCCAGTTATCTCATCATAGAAGGCAATTAGGTTAGTCAGGCACGACTTCCCCTTGGTGAATCCATGCTGACTGTTCCTGATCACTTTCCTCTCCTCTAAGTGTTTCATAATTGATTCCTTGAGGACCTGCTCCATGATTTTTCCAGGGACTGAGGTGAGGCTGACTGGCCTGTAGTTCCCCGGATCCTCCTCCTTCCCTTTTTTAAAGATGGGCACGACATTAGCCTTTTTCCAGTCATCCGGGACCTCCCTCGATCGCCATGAGTTTTCAAAAATAATGGCTAATGGCTGTGCAATCTCATCCGCCAAGTCCTTTAGCACCTTCGGATGCAGCGCATCCAGCCCCATGGAGTTGTGCACGTCCAGTTTTTCTAAATAGTCCCGAACCACTTCTTTCTCCACAGAGGGCTGGTCACCTTCTCCCCATATTGTGCTGCCCAGTGCAGCAGTCTGGGAGCTGACCTTGTTCGTGAAGACAGAGGCAAAAAAAGCATTGAGTACATTAGCTTTTTCCACATCCTCAGTCACTAGGTTGCCTCCCTCATTCAGTAAGGGGCCCACACTTTCCTTGACTTTCTTCTTGTTGCTAACATACCTGAAGAAACCCTTCTTGTTACTCTTAACATCTCTTGCTAGCTGCAACTCCAAGTGTGATTTGGCCTTCCTGATTTCACTCCTGCATGCCTGAGCAATATTTTTATACTCCTCCCTGGTCATTTGTCCAATCTTCCACTTCTTGTAAGCTTCTTTTTTGCGTTTAAGATCAGCAAGGATTTCACTGTTTAGCCAAGCTGGTCGCCTGCCATATTTACTATTCTTTCTACACATCGGGATGGTTTGTTCCTGCAACCGCAATAAGGATTCTTTAAAATACAGCCAGCTCTCCTGGACCCCTTTGCCCTTCATGTTATTCTCCCAGGGGATCCTGCCCATCTGTTCCCTGAGGGAGTCAAAGTCTGCTTTTCTGAAGTCCAGGGTCCGTATTCTGCTGCTCTCCTTTCTTCCTTGTGTCAGGATCCTGAACTCGACCATCTCATGGTCACTGCCTCCCAGGTTCCCATCCACTTTTGCTTCCCCTACTAATTCTTCCCTGTTTGTGAGCAGCAGGTCGAGAAAAGCTCTGCCCCTAGTTGGTTCCTCCAGCACTTGCACCAGGAAATTGTGCCCTACACTTTCCAAAAACTTCCTGGATTGTCTGTGCACCGCTGTATTGCTCTCCTAGCAGATATCAGGGTGATTAAAGTCTCCCATGAGAACCAGGGCCTGCGATCTAGCAACTTCTGCTAGTTGCCAGAAGAAAGCCTCGTCCACCTCATCCCCCTGGTCTGGTGGTCTATAGCAGACTCCAACCGTGACATCCCCCTTGTTGCTCACACTTCTCAACTTTATCCAGAGACTCTCAGGTTTTTCTACAGTTTCATACCGGACCTCTGAGCACTCATACTCCTCTCTTACATACAATGCAACTCCCCCACCTTTTCTGCCCTGCCTGTCCTTCCTGAACAGTTTATATCCATCCATGACAGTACTCCTTCTCGAGGTCTCTCTTTGAGGACTGAGAGAGTATTAGTGTTCACATGTGTGAGTGCGAGCAGGAGCCTCTTTGGAGTTTTCTCCTTTCCTTTGACGGATTTTACTAGAAAACAGACGTCCCTATTTAGAAGGTAAGAGCCTCCAAGAGGTTTTGGAACCTGCTCAGTCTGATCCATCTGGTGCCAGCTGAATTCTAGGCATGGAAAACACTAGGTTAAGGTGGCAGAATTTTATTCCCTCTGTGGGATTTTGTCCCGTAGAATCATAGGGGACATTAGTGTTTGTCATTTTCGTTTTACCTTTTCCTCCATCCCTCCTTCCTTTCTCTTCATCTCTTACTTCTTTTGTCCTTTCTCCTGTTCACCTGCCACCACCAGGAGTGGTGTGTGTGTGTGTGTGTGTGTGTGTGTGTGTGTTGCTGGGGGTGCTCTTCACCTCCCCTTGTGGGAAGTTGAACCAAAACTGTGGGGTTGAAATAGTGCTTGAACTCCAATGACACTAGATGCTGCCATCCTGTGGCTTAGCATTAGTGTCTGGGATGATTGGGGCAAGATCTCAACCTCCCCGCAACCCACTTCACTGCTGGCAGAATCCCTCCTGCCCCCCCTGCTAGAGCCGCCTCCCTGCCCAACCTGGGTGGGGGTGGAGAAGAGGGTTCTGATAACTTGAGCTGTGGTTTGGAGGTGGAACAGCTGTCAAGGGCACTGAGGGGGAAGTAGCAGGATCTCATCCTTCAAGGAGGGGGGTTGGCACTGGAGGTTACTAGAAAGGACAAGAAGACTCCATTCTGGGGTTCAGGAGGTGAATTCATCCCTCAGTGGTGGGGAGGTGCTGGGTGGAAATACTGCTGGTTCCAGATGCCCTTAATTCCCCCTGATTCCTCGGGGCGTTTGAGTCTCTGACAGGTTCTCGTTCCCTTGCAGGAGGAGGACGTCACGGCCAAAGTGATGCACCCGCATCATCCGCCACTTGCGCCAGGTGCCTGAGACACTGCAGGGGCTGCGCCTCTGAGGCCTTCAGCAACTCCCGCTCCCTGCTGCAGGTACTGCTCTGTCTCCCTGTAAATGGCGAGCTAGTGGAAGGGGAAATGGAGCCCCCTGGCGCTCACTAAAAGGGAAAGTGGTGGATTCTCCATCTCTTGATGTCATTGAATGAAGACTAGATGCCTTTCTGGAATGTGTGTGCCCAAAAAGTAGCTATTGTACTATACAGGAGGCCTATGATATGCAGGGGCTTAGATGAGATGCTCTAAAGGTCTCTTGTGGCCATAAAGTCTACAAATTTTGGAAACACCGAGTGTAGTATTGGGAGCAGCCTCTGATGTTTTACTGTCTAGCCGGCTTGCTTCCTAGAATGAAGACTCATTGAGTGGGGTGATCCACAGACAGTACCTTTGTCAAGGCTGTATCCCCACTTTGAAGTTTAGGGTACAAATGTAGGGGCCTGCATGAAAACTTCTAAGCTTAACTACCATCCCAAGGCTAATTTCCTCCCCTGGGTAGCCTTGAGAAACCTTTCACCAATTCCCTGGTGAATACAGATCCAAACCCCTTGGATCTTAAAACAAGGAGAAATAAACCATCCCCCCTCCTTCCTCCCACCAACTTCTGGTGAATACAGATCCAACCCCCTTGGATCTAAAAGAAGGAGAAATTAACTATTCCCCTCCTTCCTCCCACCAACTCCTGGTGAATCAAGATCCAAACTCCTTGGATCTTAAAACAAGGAAAAATCAATCCGGTTCATAAAAATAAGGCTTTTAATTAAAGAAAAAGGTAAAAATCATCTCTGTAAAATCAGTATGGAAATTAACCTTACAGGGTAATCAAACTTAAAGAGCTCAGAGGACTCCCCTCTAGTCTTAGGTTTAAAGTACAGCAAACAAAGATAAACACTCTAGTAAAAGGTACATTTACAAGTTGAGAAAACAAAGGAAAACTAACACGCCTTGTTTGAAATAGGAGAGACTTGTTTAGAAAGATGTGGAGAACCTGGATTGATGTCTGGTCCCTCTCAGTCCCGAGGGCGAACACCCACACAAACAAAGAACACAAACAAAAGCCTTCCCCTCCCCAAGATTTGAAAGTATCTTGTCCCCTTATTGGTCCTTTAGGTCAGATGCCAGCCAGGTTACCTGAGCTTCTTAACCCTTTAGAGGGAAAAGGATTTTGGAGTCTCTGGCCAGGAGGATTTTATAGTACTGTACACAAGACAGCTGTTACCCTTCCCTTTATAGTTATGACAACCTCAAACCTTCAAAGTGTCAGGCCAGCAGCAGGACATTAGCACTTCAGGGTTTGGTTGGGTGTGGCAGTGACATCACAAAGGCCTTTTGCAGGATGTCAGCTTATTGGTCAAATGTGTTAGGGAGGTGGTGACCTCAGAGAGAGATGCTGACATCAGTCAGGGGCGCAGGACCAGGGAAACCTCAGAGACCCCTGTGGCTTTGCTTTAGCAAGTCTCTTTCTCGAGGTCTCTCTTTGAGTACTGAGAGAGTATTAGGGTTCACGTATGTGAGTGCGAACAGGAGCCTCTTTCGAGTTTTCTCCTTCCCTTTTACTGATTTTACTAGAAAACAGACGTCCCTGTTTAGAAGGTAAGAGCCTCCAAGAGGTTTTTGAACCTGCTCAGTCTGATCCACCTGGTGCCCGTTGAATTCTAGGCATGGAAAACACTAGTTCAAGGTGACAGAATTTTGTAGTCCACACGGGATTTTGTCCCGTGGAATCACTGGGGACATTAGGGTTTGTCCTTTTCGTTTTACCTTTTCCACCATCCCTCCTTCCTTTCTCTTCATCTCTTACTTCTTTTGTCCTTTCTCCTGTTCCCCTACCACCACCAGGAGTGGTGTGTGTGTGTGTGTGTGTGTGTGTGTGTGTGTGTGTGTGTGTGTTGCTGGGGGTGATCTTCACCTCCTCTTGTGGGAAGTTCATCCAAAACTGTGGGGTTGAAATAGTGCTTGGACTCCACAGACACTAGATGCTGCCATCCTGTGGCTTAGCGTTAGTGTCTCGGATGACTTGGGCAAGATCTCAACCTCCCCGCAACCCACTTCACTGCTGCCAGAATCCCTCCTGCCCCCACTGCTAGACCCGCCTCCCAGCCCAACCTTGGTGGGGGTCTAGAAGAGGTTTCTGATGACTTAAGCTGTGGTTTGGAGGTGGAAGAGCTGTCAAGGACACTGAGGGGGAGGTAGCAGGAGCTCACCCTAGAAGGAGGGGGATTGGCACTGGAGGTTACTAGAAAGGACAAGAAGACTCCATTCTGGGTTTCAGGAGGTGAATTTATCCCTCAGTGTTGGGCAGGTGCTGAGTGGAAATACTGCTGGTTCCAGGTGCCCTTAATTCCCCCTGATTCCTCGGGGCGTTTGAGTCTGACTGGTTCTCATTCCCTTGCAGCAGGAGGGCGTCACGGCCAAAGTGAGGCACCAGCTCCGCATCATCCATCACTTGCCCCAGGTGCCAGAGACACTGCAGGGGTTGTGCCTCTGAGGCCTTCAGCAACTCCCGCTCCCTGTTGCAGGTACTGCTCTGGCTCACTGTAAATGGGGAGCTAGTGGAAGGGGAAATGGAGCCCCCTGGCACTCAGTGAAAGGGAAAGTGGTGGATTCTCCATCTCTTGAAGTCATTGAATGAAACTAGATGCCTTTCTGGAATGTTTGTGCCCAAAAAGTAACTATTGTCCTATACAGGAAGCCTATGATATGCAGGGGGTTAGATGAGATGCTCTAAAGGTCTCTTCTGGCCATAAAGTGTATTAATTTTGGAAACACTGAGTGTAGCATTGGGAGCAGCCTCTAATGTTTTACTGTCTAACCGGCTTGCTTCCTAGAATGAAGACGCATTGAGTGGGGTGATCCACAGAGAGTAGCTCAAACCTTCAAAGTGTCAGGCCAGCAGCAGGACATTAGCACTTCAGGGGATGGGTGGGTGTGGCAGTGACATCACAAAGGCCTTTTGCAGGAGCTCAGCCTATTGGTCAAAGTTGTTAGGGAGGTGGTGACCTCAGAGAGAGATGCTCACATCAGCCAGGCAAAACAGGGGCGCAGGGCCAGGGAAACCTCAGAGACCCCTGTGGCTTTGCTTCAGCAAGTCTCCTTCTCGAGCTCTCTTTGAGGACTGAGAGAGTATTAGGGTTCACATATGTGAGTGTGAGCAGGAGCCTCTTTCGAGTTTTCTCCTTTCCTTTTACCCATTTTACTAGAAAACAGAAGTCCCTGTTGAGAAAGTAAGTGCCTCGGAGAGGTTTGTAACCTGTTCAGTCTGATCCACCTGGTGCCATCTGAATTCTAGGCATGGAAAACACTAGCTTAAGGTGGCAGAATTTTATTCCCTCCCTGGGATTTTGTCCCGTAGAATCACTGGGGATATTAGGAAAACAACAAGGAGTCTGGTGGCACCTTAAAGACTAACAGATTTATTTGGGCATAAGCTTTCGTGAGTAAAAACCTCACTTCTTCGGATGCATAGAGTGAAAGTTACAGATGCAGGCATTATATACTGACATATGGAGAGCAGGGAGTTACTTCACAAGTGGAGAACCAGTGTTGACAGGGCCAATTCAAAAATCAGGGTGGATGTAGTCCACTCCAAATAATAGATGAGGAGGTGTCAATTCCAGGAGAGGAAAAGCTGCTTCTGTAGTGAGCCAGCCACTCCCAGTCCCTATTCAAGCCCAGATTAATGGTGTTGAATTTGCAAATGAATTTTAGTTCTGCTGTTTCTCTTTGAAGTCTGTTTCTGAAGTTTTTTTGTTCAATGATAGTGACTTTTAAATCTGTAATAGAAAGACCAGGGAGATTGAAGTGTTCACATACTGTCTTATGTATGTTACCATTGCTGATGTCCGACATGGGGACATTAGGGTTTGTCCTTTTCCTTTTACCTTTTCCTCCATCCCTCCTTCCTTTCTCTTCATCTCTTACTTCTTTTGTCCTTTCTCTTGTTCCCCTCACACCACCAGGAGTGGTGTGTGTGTGTGTGTGTGTGTGTGTGTGTGGTGCTGATGGTTCTCTTCTCCTCCCCTTGTGGGGAGTTGATCCAAAACTGTGGGGTTGAAATAGTGCTTGGACCCCACTGACAGTAGATGCTGCCATTGTGTGACTTAGCATTAGTGTCTGGGATGACTTGGGTCAAGATCTCAACCTCCCTGCAACCCACTTCACTGCTGTCAGAATCCCTCCTGCACACCCTGTTAGAGCCGCCTCCCAGCCCAACCTGTGTCGGTGTGGAGAAGAGGGTTCTGATGACTTGAGCTGTGGTTTGGAGGTGGAATATCTGTGAAGGGCACTGAGCAGGAGGTAGCAGGAGCTCACCCTAAAAGGAGGGGGGTTGGCTCTGGAGGTTTCTAGAAAGGACAAGAAGACTCCATTTTGGGGTTCAGGAGGTGAATTCATCTCTCATTGATGGGCAGGTGCTGGGTGGAAATACTGCTGGTTCCAGGTTCCCTTAATTCCCCCTGATTCCTCGGGGCGTTTGAGTCTCTGACAGGTTCTCGTTCCCTTGCAGCAGGAGGACGTCACGGCCAAAATGATGCACCAGCTCCGCATCATCCTGCACTTACGCCACGTGCCTGAGACACTGCAGGGGCTGCGCCTCTGAGGCCTTCAGGAACTCCCGCTCCCTGCCGCAGGTACTGCTCTGGCTCACTGTAAATGGGGAGCTAGTGGAAGGGGAAATGGAGCCCCCTGGCACTCACTAAAAGGGAAAGTGATGGATTCTCCATCTCTTAATGTCATTTAATTTAGACTAGATACCTTTCTGGAATGTTTGTGCCCAAAAAGTAACTATTGTACTATACAGGAAGCCCATGATATGCAGGGGCTTAGATGAGATGCTCTAAAGGTCTCTTCTGGCCATAAAGTGTAGTAATTTTGGAAACAGTGAGTGTAGCATTGGGAGCAGCCTCTGATGTTTTATTGTCTAGCCGGCTTGCTTCCTAGAATGAAGACCCATTGAGTGGGGTGATTCACACAGAGTAGCTCAAACCTTCAAAGTGTCAGGCCAGCAGGAGGACATTAGCACTTCAGGGTTTGGTTGGGTGTGGCAGTGACACCACAAAGGCCTTTTGCAGGACGTCAGCTTATTGGTCAAATGTGTTAGGGAGGTGGTGACCTCAGAGAGAGATGCTGACATCAGAGAGAGATGCTGACATGAGGGCCAGGAAAACCTCAGAGACCCCTGTGGCTTTGCTTCAGCAAGTCTCCTTCTCGAGGTCTCTCTTTGAGGACTGAGAGAGTACTAGGGTTCACGTACGTGAGTGCGTGCAGGAGCCTCTTTCGAGTTTTCTCCTTTCCTTTTACTGATTTTACTAGAAAACAGACGTCCCTGTTTAGAAGGTAAGAGCCTCCAAGAGGTTTTGGCAGCTGCTCAGTCTGATCCATCTGGTGCCAGCTGAATTCTAGGCATGGAAAACAGTAGTTTAAGATGGCAGAATTTTATTCCATCCCTTGGATTTTGTGCCGTAGAATCACTGGGGACATTAGGGTTTGTCCTTTTTGTTTTACCTTTTCCTCCATCCCTCCTTCCTTTCTCTTCATCTCTTACTTCTTTTGTCCTTTCTCCTGTTCCCCTCCCACCACCAGGAGTGGTGTGTGTGTGTGTGTGTTGCTGGGGGTGCTCTTCACCTCCCCTTGTGGGAAGTTGATCCAAAATTGTGGCAAGATCTCAACCTTCCCGCAACCCACTTCACTGCTGCCAGAATCCCTCCTGCCCCCCCTGCTAGAGCCACCTCCCTGCCCAACCTGGGTGGGGGTGGAGAAGAGGGTTCTGATAACTTGAGCTGTGGTTTGGAGGTGGAACAGCGGTCAAGGGCACTGAGGGGGAGGTAGCAGGAGCTCACCCTACAAGAACGGGGGTTGGTATTGGAGGTTACTAGAAAGGACAAGAAGACTCCATTCTGGGGTTCAGGAGGTGAATTCATCCCTCAGTGGTGGGCAGGTGCTAAGTGGAAATACTGCTGGTTCCAGGTTCCCTTAATTCCCCCTGATTCCTCGGGGCGTTTGAGTCTCTGACAGGTTCTCGTTCCCTTGCAGCAGGAGGACGTCATGGCCAAAGTGATGCACCAGCATCATCCGGCACTTGCGCCAGCTTCCTGAGACACTGCAGGGGCTGTTCCTCTGAGGCCATCAGCAACTCCCGCTCCCTGCTGCAGGTACTGCTCTGGCTCACTGTAAACGGGGAGCTAGTGGAAGGGGAAATGGAGCCCCCTGGCACTCACTAAAAGGGAAAGTGGTGGATTCTCCATCTCTTGATGTCATTGAATGAAGACTAGATGCCTTTCTGGAATGTGTGTGCCCAAAAAGTAACTATTGTACGATAGAGGAAGCCTATGATATGCAGGGGCTTAGATGAGATGCTCTAAAGGTCTCTTCTGGCCATAAAGTCTACTAATTTTGGAAACAGTGAGTGTAGCATTGGAAGTAGCCTCTGATGTTTTACTGTCGAGCCGGCTTGCTTCCTAGAATGAAGACGCATTGAGTGGGGTGATCCACAGAGAGTAGCTCAAACCTTCAAAGTGTCAGGCCAGCAGCAGGACATTAGCACTTCAGCGTTTGGTTGGGTGTGGCAGTGACATCACAAAGGCCTTTTGCAGGAACTCAGCCTATTGGTCAAAGGTGTTAGGGAGGTGGTTACCTCAGAGAGAGATGCTGACATCAGCAAGGCAGGACAGGGGCGCAGGGCCAGGGAAACCTCAGAGACCCTTGTGGCTTTACTTCAGCAAGTCTCCTTCTCCAGGTCTCTCTTTGAGGACTGAGAGAGTATTAGGGTTCACGTATTTGAGTGCCAGCAGGAGCCTGTTTAAAGTTTTCTCCTTTCCTTTTACTGATTTTACTAGAAAACAGACGTCCCTGTTAGAATCATAGAATCATAGAATATCAGAGTTGGAAGGGACCTCAAGAGGTCATCTAGTCCAACCCCCTGCTCAAAGCAGGACCAATTCCCAGCTAAATCATCCCAGCCAGGGCTTTGTCAAGCCGGGCCTTAAAAACCTCCAAGGAAGGAGACTCCACCACCTCCCTAGGTAACGCATTCCAGTGTTTCACCACCCTCCTAGTGAAATAGTTTTTCCTGATATCCAACCTGGACCTCCCCCACTGCAACTTGAGACCATTGTCATCTGCCACCACTGAGAACAGCCGAGCTCCATCCTCTTTGGAACCCCCCCTTCAGGTAGTTGAAGGCTGCTATCAAATCCCCCCCTCATTCTTCTCTTCTGGAGACTAAACAATCCCAGTTCCCTCAGCCTCTCCTCATAAGTCATGTGCTCCAGACCCCTAATCATTTTTGTTGCCCTCCGCTGAACTCTTTCCAATTTTTCCACATCCTTCTTGTAGTGTGGGGCCCAAAACTGGACACAGTATTCCAGATGAGGCCTCACCAATGTCGAATAAAGGGGAATGATCACGTTCCTCGATCTGCTGGCAATGCCCCTACTTATACAGCCCAAAATGCCGTTAGCCTTCTTGGCAACAAGAGCACACTGTTGACTCATATCCAGCTTCTCGTCCACTGTGACCCCTAGGTCCTTTTCTGCAGAACTGCTACCTAGCCATTCGGTCCCTAGTCTGTAGCAGTGCATGGGATTCTTCCGTCCTAAGTGCAGGACTCTGCACTTGTCCTTGTTGAACCTCATCAGGTTTTTTTCGGCCCAATCCTCTAATGTGTCTAGGTCCCTCTGTATCCTATCCCTACCCTCTAGTGTATCTACCACGCCTCCTAGTTTAGTGTCATCTGCAAACTTGCTGAGAGTGCAGTCCACACCATCCTCCAGATCATTAATAAAGATATTAAACAAAACCGGTTCAGGACCGACCCTTGGGGCACTCCGCTTGAAACCGGCTGCCAACTAGACATGGAGCCATTGATCACTACCCGTTGAGCCCGACGATCTAGCCAGCTTTCTATCCAGCTTACAGTCCATTCATCCAGCCCATACTTCTTTAACTTGGCGGCAAGAATACTGTGGGAGACCGTATCAAAAGCTTTGCAAAAGTCAAGGAATAACACATCCACTGCTTTCCCCTCATCCACAGAGCCAGTTATCTCATCATAGAAGGCAATTAGGTTAGTCAGGCACGACTTCCCCTTCGTGAATCCATGCTGACTGTTCCTGATCACTTTCCTCTCCTCTAAATGTTTCATAATTGATTCCTTGAGGACCTGCTCCATGATTTTTCCAGGGACTGAGGTGAGGCTGACTGGCCTATAGTTCCCCGGATCCTCCTCCTTCCCTTTTTTAAAGGTGGGCACGACATTCGCCTTTTTCCAGTCATCTGGGACCTCCCCCGATCGCCATGAGTTTTCAAAAATAATGGCTAATGGCTCTGCAATCTCACCCGCCAACTCCTTTAGCACCCTCGGATGCAGCGCACCCGGCCCCATGGACTTGTGCACGTCCAGTTTTTCTAAATAGTCCCGAACCACTTCTTTCTCCACAGAGGGCTGGTCACCTTCTCCCCATGCTGTACTGCCCAGTGTAGCAATCTGGGAGCTGACCTTGTTCGTGAAGACAGAGGCAAAAAAATCATTGAGTACATTAGCTTTTTCCACATCCTCGGTCACTAGGTTGCCTCCCTCATTCAGTAGGGGGCCCACACTTTCCTTGATTTTCTTCTTCTTGCTAACATACTTGTAGAAACCCTTCTTGTTACTCTTAACATCTCTTGCTAACTGCAACTCCAAATGTGATTTGGCCTTCCTGATTTCACTCCTGCATGCCTGAGCAATATTTTTATACTCCTCCCTGGTCATTTGTCCAATCTTCCACTTCTTGTAAGCTTCTTTTTTGCGTTTAAGATCAGCAAGGATTTCACTGTTTAGCCAAGCTGGTCTGCCATATTTACTATTCTTTCTACACATCGGGATGGTTTGTTCCTGCAACCTCAATAAGGATTCTTTAAAATACAGCCAGCTCTCCTGGACCCCTTTGCCCTTCATGTTATTCTCCCAGGGGATCCTGCCCATCTGTTCCCTGAGGGAGTCAAAGTCTGCTTTTCTGAAGTCCAGGGTCCGTATTCTGCTGCTCTCCTTTCTTCCTTGTGACAGGATCCTGAACTAGACCATCTCATGGCCACTGCCTCCCAGGTTCCCATCCACTTTTGCTTCCCCTATTAATTCTTCCCTGTTTGTGAGTAGTAGGTCAAGAAAAGCTCTGCCCCTAGTTGGTTCCTCCAGCACTTGCACCAGGAAATTGTCCCCTACACTTTCCAAAAATTTCCTGGATTGTCTGTGCACCGCTGTATTGCTCTCCCAGCAGATATCAGGGTGATTAAAGTCTCCCATGAGAACCAGGGCCTGCGATTTAGCAACTTCTGCTAGTTGCCAGAAGAAAGCCTCGTCCACCTCATCCCCCTGGTCTGGTGGTCTATAGCAGACTCCAACCACGACATCCCCCTTGTTGCTCACACTTCTCAACTTTATCCAGAGACTCTCAGGTTTTTCTGCAGTTTCATACCGGAGCTCTGAGCAGTCATACTCCTCTCTTACATACAACGCAACTCCCCCACCTTTTCTACCCTGCCTGTCCTTCCTGAACAGTTTATATCCATCCATGACAGTACTCCAGTCATGTGAGTTATCCCACCAAGTCTCTGTTATTCCAATCACATCATAGTTCCCTGACTGTGCCAGGACTTCCAGTTCTCCCAGCTTGTTTCCCAGGCTTCTTGCATTTGTGTATAGGCACTTAAGATAACTCATCGATCGTCCCTCTTTCTCAGCATGAGACAGGAGTCCTCCCCCCTTGCGCTCTCCTGCTTGTGCTTCCTCCCAGGATCCCATTTCCCCACTTACCTCAGGGCTTTGGTCTCCTTCCCCCGGTGAACCTAGTTTAAAGCCCTCCTCACTAGGTTAGCCAGCCTGCTGGCGAAGATGCTCTTTCCTCTCTTCGTTAGGTGGAGCCCGTCTCTGCCTAGCACTCCTCCTTCTTGGAACACCATCCCATGGTTGAAGAATCCAAAGCCTTCTCTCCGACACCACCTGCATAGCCATTCGTTGACTTCCACGATTCGACGGTCTCTACCCCGGCCTTTTCCTTGCACAGGGAGGATGGACGAGAACACCACTTGCGCCTCAAATTCCTTTATCCTTCTTCCCAGAGCCACGTAGTCTGCAGTGATCTGCTCAAGGTCATTCTTGGCAGTATCATTGGTGCCCACGTGGAGAAGCAGGAAGGGGTAGCGATCCGAGGGCTTGATGAGTCTCGGCAGTCTCTCCGTCACATCGTGTATCCTAGCTCCGGGCAAGCAGCAGACCTCTTGGTTTTCCCAGTCGGGGCGGCAGATAGATGACTCAGTCCCCCTGAGGAGGGAGTCCCCGACCACCACCACCCTCCTCCTCCCCTTGGGAGTGGTGGTCGTGGAACCCCCATCCCTAGGACAGTGCATCTTTTGCCTTCCAATCGGTGGAGTCTCCTTCTGCTCCCTTCCCTCAGATGGGTCATCTAGTCCACTCTCCGCATTAGTACCTGTAGAGAGAACATGGAAACGATTGCTCACCTGTATCTCCATTGCTGGTGCATGGACGCTCCTCTTTCTCCTTCTGGAAGTCACATGCTGCCAAACCTCTTCACAATCCTTCTGTCCCTGCTGCGCCTGCTCTGAATCTTAAGAACATTGTGGCCGTAGAAGCATCTCCTGACGTCTGTCCAGGAAATCTTCATTTTCCCTTATGCAACGCAGAGTCGATACTCGTTTCTCCAGGCCTCGAAGCTTCTCTTCCAATATGGAGACCAGCTTGCCCTTCGTACAGACAAAGTCGCTTCTGTCCTGTGGAAGAAAGACAAACATGGCACAGCCTGTGCAGGTGACAACAGCTGATCGCTCACCTTCCACATCACCGTCCTCTTAAGAACTTCCTCAACTGTTGCAGGAACTACTCAGAGAAACCTGCAGATGTAAGCCTCAGTGAGCTCTCCCCAAGCGAACTCCCAGGCAAACTCCCGCTCTTAGCCTCTGCTGTTTGCCGCTCCTTCTCCAAGTCTCTCTCTTTGAGGACTGAGAGAGTATTAGGGTTCACGTATTTGAGTGCAAGCAGGAGCCTCTTTCGAGTTTTTTCCTTTCCTTTTACTGATTTTACTAGAAAACAGACGTCCCTACATGGAGGCGGGAGCTCACCCTACATGGAGGCGGGTTGGCACTGGAGGTTACTAGAAAGGAGAAGAAGACTCCATTCTGGGGTTCAGGTGGTGAATTCATCCCTCAGTGGTGGGCAGGTGCTGAGTGGAAATGCTGCTGGTTCCAGGTGCCCTGAATTCCCCCTGATTCCTCGGGGCGTTTGAGTCTCTGACAGGTTGTTAAGGCTGTATTCCCACTTTGAACTTTAGGGTACAAATGTAGGGGCCTGCATGAAAACTTTTAAGCTTAACTACCAGCTTAGCTCTGGTTCGCTGCCACCATTCCAAGGCTAATTTCCTTCCCTGGGTAGCCTTGAGAGACCTTCACCAATTCCCTGGTGAATACAGATCCAAACCCCTTGGATCTTAAAACAAGGAGAAAGTAACCATTCCCCTCCTTCCTCCCACCAACTTTTGGTGAATACAGTTCCAACCCCCCTGGGATTTTAAAAGAAGGAGAAATTAACCATCCCCCCTTCTTTCTCCCACCAACTCCTGGTGAATACAGATCCAACCCCCTTGGATTTAAAACAAGGAAAAAAATAATTAGGTTTTTAAAAAGAAGGTTTTTAATTAAAGAAAAAGGTAAAAATTATTTTTGTAAAATCAGTATGGAAATAACCTTACAGGGTAATTAAACTTAAAGAGCTCAGAGGACTCCCCTTTAGTTTTAGGTTCAAAGTACAGCAAACAAAGATAAACACTCTAGTAAAAGGTACATTTACAAGTTGAGAAAACAAAGGAAAACTAACACGCCTTGCCTGGCTATTTGCTTACAAGTTTGAAATAGGAGAGACTTGTTTAGAAAGATGTGGAGAACCTGGATTGATGTCTGGTCCCTCTCAGTCCCGAGAGCGAACGCACAACCAAAACAAAGAACACAAACAAAAGCCTTCCCCCCGCCCAAGATTTGAAAGTATCTTGTCCCCTTATTGGTCCTCTAGGTCAGATGCCAGCCAGGTTACCTGAGCTTCTTAACCCTTTACAGGGAAAAGGATTTTGGAGTCTCTGGCCAGGAGGGATTTTATAGTACTGTACACAGGACAGCTGTTACCCTTCCCTTTATAGTTTTGACAGTACTATAGATGAAGCCTATGATATGCAATGCCCCTCTGCTATGTACATTGGCCAAACTGGACAGTCACTACGCAAGAGGATAAATGGACACAAGTCAGATATCAGGAATGGCAATATACAAAAACCTGTAGGAGAACACTTCAACCTCCCTGGCCACACAATAGCAGATGTTAAGGTAGCCATCTTACAGCAAAAAAACTTCAGGACCAGACTCCAAAGAGAAACTGCTGAGCTTCAGTTCATCTGCAAATTTGACACCATCAGATCAGGATTAAACAAAGACTGTGAATGGCTATCCAACTACAGAAACAGTTTCTCCTCCCTTGGTGTTCACACCTCAACTGCTAACAGAGCACCTCACCCTCCCTGATTGAACTAACCTCGTTATCTCCACACTGATATATACCTGCCTCTGGAGATTTCCATTACTTGCATCTGAAGAAGTGAGGTTCTGACCCACGAAAGCTTATGCTCCCAGTACTTCTGTTAGTCTCAAAGGTGCCACAGGACCCTCTGTTGCTTTTTACAGATTCAGACTAACACGCCTACCCCTCTGATACTTGACACCATGCAAGGCACTGCATTTAGCCGTATGGAATGGAAATCTATCAACCTCATGAAGAAACTTGCACAAATACAGACAGATATCATCTTCCTTTCCAAATGCAAACGGATGGACATCATACCAAATGGACTGAAGGTGAAAAATCCATTGCTATCTACATACTGCACAGACCACAGTGAGAGATTATGCCATACATTATCAAAGAAACTGAGGAACCACCTGATCAGCATCCTATACAGCAAACAGAAAAACATCAAGAAAGAGCTCTCCAACCTGGAGACTTTCATAAATAACCAACCCTCCACACAAATGGACTTTACTAAAATAAGACAGGAGATCTACGTTACACACCTCACCTCTCTACAAAGGAAAAAGGACCGTAAGCTGTCTAAAATCCTACCTGCCACATGGGGCCACAACAGGGGTACCCCGAACTCACCCAGCAATATCGTCAATTTATCCAGCTACACACTCAACCCAGCAGAAGAGTCTGTCCTATCTCGGGGACTCTCCTTTTGCCCCAGCACCCCCACGAACATGATACAGTTCTGTGGTGATCTGGAAGCCTACTTTCGCCGCCTCCGACTCAAAGAATACTTTCATGATAACACTGAACAGTGCACTGATACACAGATACCCTCCCACCAACAACACAGGAAGAAGAACTCCACATGGACTCCTCCTGAGGGTCGAAATGACAGTCTGGACCTATACATAGAATGCTTCCGCCGACGTGCACCGGCAGAAATTGTGGAAAAACAACATCGCTTGCCTCATAACCTAAGTCGTGCAGAACGCAATGCCATCCACAGCCTCAGAAACCACCCTGACATTATCATCAAAGAGGCTGATAAAGGAGGTGCTGTTGTCATCATGAACAGGTCTGACTACCAGAAGGAGGCTGCCAGACAACTCTCCAATACCAAATTCTACAGGCCGCTTTCCTCAGATCCCACTGAGGAATACACTAAGAAACTGCACCATCTACTCAGGACACTCCCTACACTAACACAGGAACAAATCAACATACCCTTAGAGCCCCGACCGGGGTTATTCTATCTACTACCTAAGATCCACAAACCTGGAAATCCTGGACGCCCCATCATCTCGGGCATTGGCACTCTCACTGAAGGACTGTCTGGATATGTGGCCTCCCTACTCAGACCCTACGCCACCAGCACTCCCAGCTATCTCCGTGACACCACAGATTTCCTGAGAAAACTACAATGCATTGGTGACCTCCCAGAAAACACCATCCTAGCCACCATGGATGTAGAGGCTCTCTACACAAACATCCCGCATACAGATGGAATACAAGCTGTCAGGAACAGTATCCCTGATGATGACACAGCACAACTTATTGCTGAGCTCTGTGACTTTATCCTCACGCACAATTATTTCAAATTTGGTGACAATATATACCTCCAGACCAGTGGCACCGCTATGGGCACCCGCATGGCCCCACAATATGCCAACATTTTTATGGCTGACCTGGAACAACGCTTCCTCAGCTCTCGTCCACTCATGCCCCTTCTCTACCTACGCTATATTGATGACACCTTCATCATCTGGACCCATGGGAAGGAGGCCCTGGAAGAATTCCACCATGCTTTCAACAGCTTCCACCCCACCATCAGCCTCAGCCTGGACCAATCTACACGGGAGGTCCACTTCCTGGACACCACCGTACAAATAAGCGATGGCCACATTAACACCACCCTATACCGAAAACCCACCGACCGTTAAGCCTACCTTCATGCCTCCAGCTTCCACCCCGGTCACACCACACGATCCATCGTCTACAGCCAAGCACTGAGGTACAATCGCATCTGCTCCAACCCCTCAGACAGAGACCAACACCTACAAGATCTTCACCAAGCATTCTCAAAACTACGATACCCACACAAGGAAATAAAGAAACAAATCAACAGAGCCAGACGTGTACCCAGAAGACTCCTGCTACAAGACAGGCCCAGAAGAGAAACCAACAGAACTCCACTGGCCATCACCTACAGTCCTCAGCTTAAACCTCTCCAACGCATCATCAGTGATCTACAACCCATCCTGGACAATGATCCCTCACTTTCACAGACCTTGGGAGGCAGGCCAGTCCTTGCCCACAGACAACCTGCCAACCTTAAGCATATTCTCACCAGCAACCACGCATCGCACCATAACAACTTTAACTCAGGAACCAACCCATGCAACAAACCTCGATGCCAACTCTGCCCACATATCTACACCAGCAACACCATCACTGGACCTAACCAGATCAGCTACAACATCACCGGCTCATTCACCTGCACGTCCACCAATGTTATATATGCCATCATATCCCAGCAATGCCCCTCTGCTATGTACATTGGCCAAACTGGACAGTCACTACGCAAGAGGATAAATGGACACAAGTCAGATATCAGGAATGGCAATATACAAAAACCTATAGGAGAACACTTCAACCTCCCTGGCCACACAATAGCAGATGTTAAGGTAGCCATCTTACAGCAAAAAAACTTCAGGACCAGACTCCAAAGAGAAACTGCTGAGCTTCAGTTCATCTGCAAATTTGACACCATCAGATCAGGATTAAACAAAGACTGTGAATGGCTATCCAACTACAGAAACAGTTTCTCCTCCCTTGGTGTTCACACCTCAACTGCTAGCAGAGCACCTCACCCTCCCTGATTGAACTAACCTCGTTATCTCCACACTGATATATACCTGCCTCTGGAGATTTCCATTACTTGCATCTGAAGAAGTGAGGTTCTGACCCACGAAAGCTTATGCTCCCAGTACTTCTGTTAGTCTCAAAGGTGCCACAGGACCCTCTGTTGCTTTTTACAGATTCAGACTAACACGCCTACCCCTCTGATACTTGACACCATGCAAGGCACTGCATTTAGCCGTATGGAATGGAAATCTATCAACCTCATGAAGAAACTTGCACAAATACAGACAGATATCATCTTCCTTTCCAAATGCAAACGGATGGACATCATACCAAATGGACTGAAGGTGAAAAATCCATTGCTATCTACATACTGCACAGACCACAGTGAGAGATTATGCCATACATTATCAAAGAAACTGAGGAACCACCTGATCAGCATCCTATACAGCAAACAGAAAAACATCAAGAAAGAGCTCTCCAACCTGGAGACTTTCATAAATAACCAACCCTCCACACAAATGGACTTTACTAAAATAAGACAGGAGATCTACGTTACACACCTCACCTCTCTACAAAGGAAAAAGGACCGTAAGCTGTCTAAAATCCTACCTGCCACATGGGGCCACAACAGGGGTACCCCGAACTCACCCAGCAATATCGTCAATTTATCCAGCTACACACTCAACCCAGCAGAAGAGTCTGTCCTATCTCGGGGACTCTCCTTTTGCCCCAGCACCCCCACGAACATGATACAGTTCTGTGGTGATCTGGAAGCCTACTTTCGCCGCCTCCGACTCAAAGAATACTTTCATGATAACACTGAACAGCGCACTGATACACAGATACCCTCCCACCAACAACACAGGAAGAAGAACTCCACATGGACTCCTCCTGAGGGTCGAAATGACAGTCTGGACCAGTCTGCTTCCGCCGACGTGCACAGGCAGAAATTGTGGAAAAACAACATTGCTTGCCTCATAACCTAAGTCGTGCAAAACGCAATGCCATCCACAGCCTCAGAAACCACCCTGACATTATCATCAAAGAGGCTGATAAAGGAGGTGCTGTTGTCATCATGAACAGGTCTGACTACCAGAAGGAGGCTGCCAGACAACTCTCCAATACCAAATTCTACAGGCCGCTTTCCTCAGATCCCACTGAGGAATACACTAAGAAACTGCACCATCTACTCAGGACACTCCCTACACTAACACAGGAACAAATCAACATACCCTTAGAGCCCCGACCGGGGTTATTCTATCTACTACCTAAGATCCACAAACCTGGAAATCCTGGACGCCCCATCATCTCGGGCATTGGCACTCTCACTGAAGGACTGTCTGGATATGTGGCCTCCCTACTCAGACCCTACGCCACCAGCACTCCCAGCTATCTCCGTGACACCACAGATTTCCTGAGAAAACTACAATGCATTGGTGACCTCCCAGAAAACACCATCCTAGCCACCATGGATGTAGAGGCTCTCTACACAAACATCCCGCATACAGATGGAATACAAGCTGTCAGGAACAGTATCCCTGATGATGACACAGCACAACTTATTGCTGAGCTCTGTGACTTTATCCTCACGCACAATTATTTCAAATTTGGTGACAATATATACCTCCAGACCAGTGGCACCGCTATGGGCACCCGCATGGCCCCACAATATGCCAACATTTTTATGGCTGACCTGGAACAACGCTTCCTCAGCTCTCGTCCACTCATGCCCCTTCTCTACCTACGCTATATTGATGACACCTTCATCATCTGGACCCATGGGAAGGAGGCCCTGGAAGAATTCCACCATGCTTTCAACAGCTTCCACCCCACCATCAGCCTCAGCCTGGACCAATCTACACGGGAGGTCCACTTCCTGGACACCACCGTACAAATAAGCGATGGCCACATTAACACCACCCTATACCGAAAACCCACCGACCGTTAAGCCTACCTTCATGCCTCCAGCTTCCACCCCGGTCACACCACACGATCCATCGTCTACAGCCAAGCACTGAGGTACAATCGCATCTGCTCCAACCCCTCAGACAGAGACCAACACCTACAAGATCTTCACCAAGCATTCTCAAAACTACGATACCCACACAAGGAAATAAAGAAACAAATCAACAGAGCCAGACGTGTACCCAGAAGACTCCTGCTACAAGACAGGCCCAGAAGAGAAACCAACAGAACTCCACTGGCCATCACCTACAGTCCTCAGCTTAAACCTCTCCAATGCATCATCAGTGATCTACAACCCATCCTGGACAATGATCCCTCACTTTCACAGACCTTGGGAGGCAGGCCAGTCCTTGCCCACAGACAACCTGCCAACCTTAAGCATATTCTCACCAGCAACCACGCATCGCACCATAACAACTTTAACTCAGGAACCAACCCATGCAACAAACCTCGATGCCAACTCTGCCCACATATCTACACCAGCAACACCATCACTGGACCTAACCAGATCAGCTACAACATCACCGGCTCATTCACCTGCACGTCCACCAATGTTATATATGCCATCATATGCCAGCAATGCCCCTCTGCTATGTACATTGGCCAAACTGGACAGTCACTACGCAAGAGGATAAATGGACACAAGTCAGATATCAGGAATGGCAATATACAAAAACCTGTAGGAGAACACTTCAACCTCCCTGGCCACACAATAGCAGATGTTAAGGTAGCCATCTTACAGCAAAAAAACTTCAGGACCAGACTCCAAAGAGAAACTGCTGAGCTTCAGTTCATCTGCAAATTTGACACCATCAGATCAGGATTAAACAAAGACTGTGAATGGCTATCCAACTACAGAAACAGTTTCTCCTCCCTTGGTGTTCACACCTCAACTGCTAGCAGAGCACCTCACCCTCCCTGATTGAACTAACCTCGTTATCTCCACACTGATATATACCTGCCTCTGGAGATTTCCATTACTTGCATCTGAAGAAGTGAGGTTCTGACCCACGAAAGCTTATGCTCCCAGTACTTCTGTTAGTCTCAAAGGTGCCACAGGACCCTCTGTTGCTTTTTACAGATTCAGACTAACACGCCTACCCCTCTGATACTTGACACCATGCAAGGCACTGCATTTAGCCGTATGGAATGGAAATCTATCAACCTCATGAAGAAACTTGCACAAATACAGACAGATATCATCTTCCTTTCCAAATGCAAACGGATGGACATCATACCAAATGGACTGAAGGTGAAAAATCCATTGCTATCTACATACTGCACAGACCACAGTGAGAGATTATGCCATACATTATCAAAGAAACTGAGGAACCACCTGATCAGCATCCTATACAGCAAACAGAAAAACATCAAGAAAGAGCTCTCCAACCTGGAGACTTTCATAAATAACCAACCCTCCACACAAATGGACTTTACTAAAATAAGACAGGAGATCTACGTTACACACCTCACCTCTCTACAAAGGAAAAAGGACCGTAAGCTGTCTAAAATCCTACCTGCCACATGGGGCCACAACAGGGGTACCCCGAACTCACCCAGCAATATCGTCAATTTATCCAGCTACACACTCAACCCAGCAGAAGAGTCTGTCCTATCTCGGGGACTCTCCTTTTGCCCCAGCACCCCCACGAACATGATACAGTTCTGTGGTGATCTGGAAGCCTACTTTCGCCGCCTCCGACTCAAAGAATACTTTCATGATAACACTGAACAGCGCACTGATACACAGATACCCTCCCACCAACAACACAGGAAGAAGAACTCCACATGGACTCCTCCTGAGGGTCGAAATGACAGTCTGGACCAGTCTGCTTCCGCCGACGTGCACAGGCAGAAATTGTGGAAAAACAACATTGCTTGCCTCATAACCTAAGTCGTGCAAAACGCAATGCCATCCACAGCCTCAGAAACCACCCTGACATTATCATCAAAGAGGCTGATAAAGGAGGTGCTGTTGTCATCATGAACAGGTCTGACTACCAGAAGGAGGCTGCCAGACAACTCTCCAATACCAAATTCTACAGGCCGCTTTCCTCAGATCCCACTGAGGAATACACTAAGAAACTGCACCATCTACTCAGGACACTCCCTACACTAACACAGGAACAAATCAACATACCCTTAGAGCCCCGACCGGGGTTATTCTATCTACTACCTAAGATCCACAAACCTGGAAATCCTGGACGCCCCATCATCTCGGGCATTGGCACTCTCACTGAAGGACTGTCTGGATATGTGGCCTCCCTACTCAGACCCTACGCCACCAGCACTCCCAGCTATCTCCGTGACACCACAGATTTCCTGAGAAAACTACAATGCATTGGTGACCTCCCAGAAAACACCATCCTAGCCACCATGGATGTAGAGGCTCTCTACACAAACATCCCGCATACAGATGGAATACAAGCTGTCAGGAACAGTATCCCTGATGATGACACAGCACAACTTATTGCTGAGCTCTGTGACTTTATCCTCACGCACAATTATTTCAAATTTGGTGACAATATATACCTCCAGACCAGTGGCACCGCTATGGGCACCCGCATGGCCCCACAATATGCCAACATTTTTATGGCTGACCTGGAACAACGCTTCCTCAGCTCTCGTCCACTCATGCCCCTTCTCTACCTACGCTATATTAATGACACCTTCATCATCTGGACCCATGGGAAGGAGGCCCTGGAAGAATTCCACCATGCTTTCAACAGCTTCCACCCCACCATCAGCCTCAGCCTGGACCAATCTACACGGGAGGTCCACTTCCTGGACACCACCGTACAAATAAGCGATGGCCACATTAACACCACCCTATACCGAAAACCCACCGACCGTTAAGCCTACCTTCATGCCTCCAGCTTCCACCCCGGTCACACCACACGATCCATCGTCTACAGCCAAGCACTGAGGTACAATCGCATCTGCTCCAACCCCTCAGACAGAGACCAACACCTACAAGATCTTCACCAAGCATTCTCAAAACTACGATACCCACACAAGGAAATAAAGAAACAAATCAACAGAGCCAGACGTGTACCCAGAAGACTCCTGCTACAAGACAGGCCCAGAAGAGAAACCAACAGAACTCCACTGGCCATCACCTACAGTCCTCAGCTTAAACCTCTCCAACGCATCATCAGTGATCTACAACCCATCCTGGACAATGATCCCTCACTTTCACAGACCTTGGGAGGCAGGCCAGTCCTTGCCCACAGACAACCTGCCAACCTTAAGCATATTCTCACCAGCAACCACGCATCGCACCATAACAACTTTAACTCAGGAACCAACCCATGCAACAAACCTCGATGCCAACTCTGCCCACATATCTACACCAGCAACACCATCACTGGACCTAACCAGATCAGCTACAACATCACCGGCTCATTCACCTGCACGTCCACCAATGTTATATATGCCATCATATGCCAGCAATGCCCCTCTGCTATGTACATTGGCCAAACTGGACAGTCACTACGCAAGAGGATAAATGGACACAAGTCAGATATCAGGAATGGCAATATACAAAAACCTGTAGGAGAACACTTCAACCTCCCTGGCCACACAATAGCAGATGTTAAGGTAGCCATCTTACAGCAAAAAAACTTCAGGACCAGACTCCAAAGAGAAACTGCTGAGCTTCAGTTCATCTGCAAATTTGACACCATCAGATCAGGATTAAACAAAGACTGTGAATGGCTATCCAACTACAGAAACAGTTTCTCCTCCCTTGGTGTTCACACCTCAACTGCTAGCAGAGCACCTCACCCTCCCTGATTGAACTAACCTCGTTATCTCCACACTGATATATACCTGCCTCTGGAGATTTCCATTACTTGCATCTGAAGAAGTGAGGTTCTGACCCACGAAAGCTTATGCTCCCAGTACTTCTGTTAGTCTCAAAGGTGCCACAGGACCCTCTGTTGCTTTTTACAGATTCAGACTAACACGCCTACCCCTCTGATACTTGACACCATGCAAGGCACTGCATTTAGCCGTATGGAATGGAAATCTATCAACCTCATGAAGAAACTTGCACAAATACAGACAGATATCATCTTCCTTTCCAAATGCAAATGGATGGACATCATACCAAATGGACTGAAGGTGAAAAATCCATTGCTATCTACATACTGCACAGACCACAGTGAGAGATTATGCCATACATTATCAAAGAAACTGAGGAACCACCTGATCAGCATCCTATACAGCAAACAGAAAAACATCAAGAAAGAGCTCTCCAACCTGGAGACTTTCATAAATAACCAACCCTCCACACAAATGAACTTTACTAAAATAAGACAGGAGATCTACATTACACACCTCACCTCTCTACAAAGGAAAAAGGACTGTAAGCTGTCTAAAATCCTACCTGCCACATGGGGCCACAACAGGGGTACCCCGAACTCACCCAGCAATATCGTCAATTTATCCAGCTACACACTCAACCCAGCAGAAGAGTCTGTCCTATCTCGGGGACTCTCCTTTTGCCCCAGCACCCCCACGAACATGATACAGTTCTGTGGTGATCTGGAAGCCTACTTTCGCCGCCTCCGACTCAAAGAATACTTTCATGATAACACTGAACAGCGCACTGATACACAGATACCCTCCCACCAACAACACAGGAAGAAGAACTCCACATGGACTCCTCCTGAGGGTCGAAATGACAGTCTGGACCTATACATAGAATGCTTCCGCCGACGTGCACAGGCAGAAATTGTGGAAAAACAACATCGCTTGCCTCATAACCTAAGTCGTGCAAAACGCAATGCCATCCACAGCCTCAGAAACCACCCTGACATTATCATCAAAGAGGCTGATAAAGGAGGTGCTGTTGTCATCATGAACAGGTCTGACTACCAGAAGGAGGCTGCCAGACAACTCTCCAATACCAAATTCTACAGGCCGCTTTCCTCAGATCCCACTGAGGAATACACTAAGAAACTGCACCATCTACTCAGGACACTCCCTACACTAACACAGGAACAAATCAACATACCCTTAGAGCCCCGACCGGGGTTATTCTATCTACTACCTAAGATCCACAAACCTGGAAATCCTGGACGCCCCATCATCTCGGGCATTGGCACTCTCACTGAAGGACTGTCTGGATATGTGGCCTCCCTACTCAGACCCTACGCCACCAGCACTCCCAGCTATCTCCGTGACACCACAGATTTCCTGAGAAAACTACAATGCATTGGTGACCTCCCAGAAAACACCATCCTAGCCACCATGGATGTAGAGGCTCTCTACACAAACATCCCGCATACAGATGGAATACAAGCTGTCAGGAACAGTATCCCTGATGATGACACAGCACAACTTATTGCTGAGCTCTGTGACTTTATCCTCACGCACAATTATTTCAAATTTGGTGACAATATATACCTCCAGACCAGTGGCACCGCTATGGGCACCCGCATGGCCCCACAATATGCCAACATTTTTATGGCTGACCTGGAACAACGCTTCCTCAGCTCTCGTCCACTCATGCCCCTTCTCTACCTACGCTATATTGATGACACCTTCATCATCTGGACCCATGGGAAGGAGGCCCTGGAAGAATTCCACCATGCTTTCAACAGCTTCCACCCCACCATCAGCCTCAGCCTGGACCAATCTACACGGGAGGTCCACTTCCTGGACACCACCGTACAAATAAGCGATGGCCACATTAACACCACCCTATACCGAAAACCCACCGACCGTTAAGCCTACCTTCATGCCTCCAGCTTCCACCCCGGTCACACCACACGATCCATCGTCTACAGCCAAGCACTGAGGTACAATCGCATCTGCTCCAACCCCTCAGACAGAGACCAACACCTACAAGATCTTCACCAAGCATTCTCAAAACTACGATACCCACACAAGGAAATAAAGAAACAAATCAACAGAGCCAGACGTGTACCCAGAAGACTCCTGCTACAAGACAGGCCCAGAAGAGAAACCAACAGAACTCCACTGGCCATCACCTACAGTCCTCAGCTTAAACCTCTCCAACGCATCATCAGTGATCTACAACCCATCCTGGACAATGATCCCTCACTTTCACAGACCTTGGGAGGCAGGCCAGTCCTTGCCCACAGACAACCTGCCAACCTTAAGCATATTCTCACCAGCAACCACGCATCGCACCATAACAACTTTAACTCAGGAACCAACCCATGCAACAAACCTCGATGCCAACTCTGCCCACATATCTACACCAGCAACACCATCACTGGACCTAACCAGATCAGCTACAACATCACCGGCTCATTCACCTGCACGTCTACCAATGTTATATATGCCATCATATGCCAGCAATGCCCCTCTGCTATGTACATTGGCCAAACTGGACAGTCACTACGCAAGAGGATAAATGGACACAAGTCAGATATCAGGAATGGCAATATACAAAAACCTGTAGGAGAACAATTCAACCTCCCTGGCCACACAATAGCAGATGTTAAGGTAGCCATCTTACAGCAAAAAAACTTCAGGACCAGACTCCAAAGAGAAACTGCTGAGCTTCAGTTCATCTGCAAATTTGACACCATCAGATCAGGATTAAACAAAGACTGTGAATGGCTATCCAACTACAGAAACAGTTTCTCCTCCCTTGGTGTTCACACCTCAACTGCTAGCAGAGCACCTCACCCTCCCTGATTGAACTAACCTCGTTATCTCCACACTGATATATACCTGCCTCTGGAGATTTCCATTACTTGCATCTGAAGAAGTGAGGTTCTGACCCACGAAAGCTTATGCTCCCAGTACTTCTGTTAGTCTCAAAGGTGCCACAGGACCCTCTGTTGCTTTTTACAGATTCAGACTAACACGCCTACCCCTCTGATACTTGACACCATGCAAGGCACTGCATTTAGCCGTATGGAATGGAAATCTATCAACCTCATGAAGAAACTTGCACAAATACAGACAGATATCATCTTCCTTTCCAAATGCAAACGGATGGACATCATACCAAATGGACTGAAGGTGAAAAATCCATTGCTATCTACATACTGCACAGACCACAGTGAGAGATTATGCCATACATTATCAAAGAAACTGAGGAACCACCTGATCAGCATCCTATACAGCAAACAGAAAAACATCAAGAAAGAGCTCTCCAACCTGGAGACTTTCATAAATAACCAACCCTCCACACAAATGGACTTTACTAAAATAAGACAGGAGATCTACGTTACACACCTCACCTCTCTACAAAGGAAAAAGGACCGTAAGCTGTCTAAAATCCTACCTGCCACATGGGGCCACAACAGGGGTACCCCGAACTCACCCAGCAATATCGTCAATTTATCCAGCTACACACTCAACCCAGCAGAAGAGTCTGTCCTATCTCGGGGACTCTCCTTTTGCCCCAGCACCCCCACGAACATGATACAGTTCTGTGGTGATCTGGAAGCCTACTTTCGCCGCCTCCGACTCAAAGAATACTTTCATGATAACACTGAACAGCGCACTGATACACAGATACCCTCCCACCAACAACACAGGAAGAAGAACTCCACATGGACTCCTCCTGAGGGTCGAAATGACAGTCTGGACCAGTCTGCTTCCGCCGACGTGCACAGGCAGAAATTGTGGAAAAACAACATTGCTTGCCTCATAACCTAAGTCGTGCAAAACGCAATGCCATCCACAGCCTCAGAAACCACCCTGACATTATCATCAAAGAGGCTGATAAAGGAGGTGCTGTTGTCATCATGAACAGGTCTGACTACCAGAAGGAGGCTGCCAGACAACTCTCCAATACCAAATTCTACAGGCCGCTTTCCTCAGATCCCACTGAGGAATACACTAAGAAACTGCACCATCTACTCAGGACACTCCCTACACTAACACAGGAACAAATCAACATACCCTTAGAGCCCCGACCGGGGTTATTCTATCTACTACCTAAGATCCACAAACCTGGAAATCCTGGACGCCCCATCATCTCGGGCATTGGCACTCTCACTGAAGGACTGTCTGGATATGTGGCCTCCCTACTCAGACCCTACGCCACCAGCACTCCCAGCTATCTCCGTGACACCACAGATTTCCTGAGAAAACTACAATGCATTGGTGACCTCCCAGAAAACACCATCCTAGCCACCATGGATGTAGAGGCTCTCTACACAAACATCCCGCATACAGATGGAATACAAGCTGTCAGGAACAGTATCCCTGATGATGACACAGCACAACTTATTGCTGAGCTCTGTGACTTTATCCTCACGCACAATTATTTCAAATTTGGTGACAATATATACCTCCAGACCAGTGGCACCGCTATGGGCACCCGCATGGCCCCACAATATGCCAACATTTTTATGGCTGACCTGGAACAACGCTTCCTCAGCTCTCGTCCACTCATGCCCCTTCTCTACCTACGCTATATTGATGACACCTTCATCATCTGGACCCATGGGAAGGAGGCCCTGGAAGAATTCCACCATGCTTTCAACAGCTTCCACCCCACCATCAGCCTCAGCCTGGACCAATCTACACGGGAGGTCCACTTCCTGGACACCACCGTACAAATAAGCGATGGCCACATTAACACCACCCTATACCGAAAACCCACCGACCGTTACGCCTACCTTCATGCCTCCAGCTTCCACCCCGGTCACACCACACGATCCATCGTCTACAGCCAAGCACTGAGGTACAATCGCATCTGCTCCAACCCCTCAGACAGAGACCAACACCTACAAGATCTTCACCAAGCATTCTCAAAACTACGATACCCACACAAGGAAATAAAGAAACAAATCAACAGAGCCAGACGTGTACCCAGAAGACTCCTGCTACAAGACAGGCCCAGAAGAGAAACCAACAGAACTCCACTGGCCATCACCTACAGTCCTCAGCTTAAACCTCTCCAACGCATCATCAGTGATCTACAACCCATCCTGGACAATGATCCCTCACTTTCACAGACCTTGGGAGGCAGGCCAGTCCTCGCCCACAGACAACCTGCCAACCTTAAGCATATTCTCACCAGCAACCACGCATCGCACCATAACAACTCTAACTCAGGAACCAACCCATGCAACAAACCTCGATGCCAACTCTGCCCACATATCTACACCAGCAACACCATCACTGGACCTAACCAGATCAGCTACAACATCACCGGCTCATTCACCTGCACGTCCACCAATGTTATATATGCCATCATATGCCAGCAATGCCCCTCTGCTATGTACATTGGCCAAACTGGACAGTCACTACGCAAGAGGATAAATGGACACAAGTCAGATATCAGGAATGGCAATATACAAAAACCTGTAGGAGAACACTTCAACCTCCCTGGCCACACAATAGCAGATGTTAAGGTAGCCATCTTACAGCAAAAAAACTTCAGGACCAGACTCCAAAGAGAAACTGCTGAGCTTCAGTTCATCTGCAAATTTGACACCATCAGATCAGGATTAAACAAAGACTGTGAATGGCTATCCAACTACAGAAACAGTTTCTCCTCCCTTGGTGTTCACACCTCAACTGCTAGCAGAGCACCTCACCCTCCCTGATTGAACTAACCTCGTTATCTCCACACTGATATATACCTGCCTCTGGAGATTTCCATTACTTGCATCTGAAGAAGTGAGGTTCTGACCCACGAAAGCTTATGCTCCCAGTACTTCTGTTAGTCTCAAAGGTGCCACAGGACCCTCTGTTGCTTTTTACAGATTCAGACTAACACGCCTACCCCTCTGATACTTGACACCATGCAAGGCACTGCATTTAGCCGTATGGAATGGAAATCTATCAACCTCATGAAGAAACTTGCACAAATACAGACAGATATCATCTTCCTTTCCAAATGCAAACGGATGGACATCATACCAAATGGACTGAAGGTGAAAAATCCATTGCTATCTACATACTGCACAGACCACAGTGAGAGATTATGCCATACATTATCAAAGAAACTGAGGAACCACCTGATCAGCATCCTATACAGCAAACAGAAAAACATCAAGAAAGAGCTCTCCAACCTGGAGACTTTCATAAATAACCAACCCTCCACACAAATGGACTTTACTAAAATAAGACAGGAGATCTACTTTACACACCTCACCTCTCTACAAAGGAAAAAGGACCGTAAGCTGTCTAAAATCCTACCTGCCACATGGGGCCACAACAGGGGTACCCCGAACTCACCCAGCAATATCGTCAATTTATCCAGCTACACACTCAACCCAGCAGAAGAGTCTGTCCTATCTCGGGGACTCTCCTTTTGCCCCAGCACCCCCACGAACAAGATACAGTTCTGTGGTGATCTGGAAGCCTACTTTCGCCGCCTCCGACTCAAAGAATACTTTCATGATAACACTGAACAGCGCACTGATACACAGATACCCTCCCACCAACAACACAGGAAGAAGAACTCCACATGGACTCCTCCTGAGGGTCGAAATGACAGTCTGGACCTATACATAGAATGCTTCCGCCGACGTGCACAGGCCGAAATTGTGGAAAAACAACATCGCTTGCCTCATAACCTAAGTCGTGCAGAACGCAATGCCATCCACAGCCTCAGAAACCACCCTGACATTATCATCAAAGAGGCTGATAAAGGAGGTGCTGTTGTCATCATGAACAGGTCTGACTACCAGAAGGAGGTTGCCAGACAACTCTCCAATACCAAATTCTACAGGCCGCTTTCCTCAGATCCCACTGAGGAATACACTAAGAAACTGCACCATCTACTCAGGACACTCCCTACACTAACACAGGAACAAATCAACATACCCTTAGAGCCCCGACCGGGGTTATTCTATCTACTACCTAAGATCCACAAACCTGGAAATCCTGGACGCCCCATCATCTCGGGCATTGGCACTCTCACTGAAGGACTGTCTGGATATGTGGCCTCCCTACTCAGACCCTACGCCACCAGCACTCCCAGCTATCTCCGTGACACCACAGATTTCCTGAGAAAACTACAATGCATTGGTGACCTCCCAGAAAACACCATCCTAGCCACCATGGATGTAGAGGCTCTCTACACAAACATCCCGCATACAGATGGAATACAAGCTGTCAGGAACAGTATCCCTGATGATGACACAGCACAACTTATTACTGAGCTCTGTGACTTTATCCTCACGCACAATTATCTCAAATTTGGTGACAATATATACCTCCAAACCAGTGGCACTGCTATGGGCACCCGCATGGCCCCACAATATGCCAACATTTTTATGGCTGACCTGGAACAACGCTTCCTCAGCTCTCGTCCACTCATGCCCCTTCTCTACCTACGCTATATTGATGACACCTTCATCATCTGGACCCATGGGAAGGAGGCCCTGGAAGAATTCCACCATGCTTTCAACAGCTTCCACCCCACCATCAACCTCAGCCTGGACCAATCTACACGGGAGGTCCACTTCCTGGGCACCACCGTACAAATAAGCGATGGCCACATTAACACCACCCTATACCGAAAGCCCACCGACCGCTACGCCTACCTTCATGCCTCCAGCTTCCACCCCGGTCACACCACACGATCCATCCTCTACAGCCAAGCACTGAGGTACAATCGCATCTGCTCCAACCCCTCAGACAGAGACCAACACCTACAAGATCTTCACCAAGCATTCTCAAATCTACGATACCCACACAAGGAAATAAAGAAACAAATCAGCAGAGCCAGACGTGTACCCAGAAGACTCCTGCTACAAGACAGGCCCAGAAGAGAAACCAACAGAACTCCACTGGCCATCACCTACAGTCCTCAGCTTAAACCTCTCCAACGCATCATCAGTGATCTACAACCCATCCTGGACAATGATCCCTCACTTTCACAGACCTTGGGAGGCAGGCCAGTCCTCGCCCACAGACAACCTGCCAACCTTAAGCATATTCTCACCAGCAACCACGCCTCGCACCATAACAACTCTAACTCAGGAACCAACCCATGCAACAAACCTCGATGCCAACTCTGCCCACATATCTACACCAGCAACACCATCACTGGACCTAACCAGATCAGCTACAACATCACCGGCTCATTCACCTGCACGTCCACCAATGTTATATATGCCATCATATGCCAGCAATGCCCCTCTGCTATGTACATTGGCCAAACTGGACAGTCACTACGCAAGAGGATAAATGGACACAAGTCAGATATCAGGAATGGCAATATACAAAAACCTGTAGGAGAACACTTCAACCTCCCTGGCCACACAATAGCAGATGTTAAGGTAGCCATCTTACAGCAAAAAAACTTCAGGACCAGACTCCAAAGAGAAACTGCTGAGCTTCAGTTCATCTGCAAATTTGACACCATCAGATCAGGATTAAACAAAGACTGTGAATGGCTATCCAACTACAGAAACAGTTTCTCCTCCCTTGGTGTTCACACCTCAACTGCTAGCAGAGCACCTCACCCTCCCTGATTGAACTAACCTCGTTATCTCCACACTGATATATACCTGCCTCTGGAGATTTCCATTACTTGCATCTGAAGAAGTGAGGTTCTGACCCACGAAAGCTTATGCTCCCAGTACTTCTGTTAGTCTCAAAGGTGCCACAGGACCCTCTGTTGCTTTTTACAGATTCAGACTAACACGCCTACCCCTCTGATACTTGACACCATGCAAGGCACTGCATTTAGCCGTATGGAATGGAAATCTATCAACCTCATGAAGAAACTTGCACAAATACAGACAGATATCATCTTCCTTTCCAAATGCAAACGGATGGACATCATACCAAATGGACTGAAGGTGAAAAATCCATTGCTATCTACATACTGCACAGACCACAGTGAGAGATTATGCCATACATTATCAAAGAAACTGAGGAACCACCTGATCAGCATCCTATACAGCAAACAGAAAAACATCAAGAAAGAGCTCTCCAACCTGGAGACTTTCATAAATAACCAACCCTCCACACAAATGGACTTTACTAAAATAAGACAGGAGATCTACGTTACACACCTCACCTCTCTACAAAGGAAAAAGGACCGTAAGCTGTCTAAAATCCTACCTGCCACATGGGGCCACAACAGGGGTACCCCGAACTCACCCAGCAATATCGTCAATTTATCCAGCTACACACTCAACCCAGCAGAAGAGTCTGTCCTATCTCGGGGACTCTCCTTTTGCCCCAGCACCCCCACGAACATGATACAGTTCTGTGGTGATCTGGAAGCCTACTTTCGCCGCCTCCGACTCAAAGAATACTTTCATGATAACACTGAACAGCGCACTGATACACAGATACCCTCCCACCAACAACACAGGAAGAAGAACTCCACATGGACTCCTCCTGAGGGTCGAAATGACAGTCTGGACCAGTCTGCTTCCGCCGACGTGCACAGGCAGAAATTGTGGAAAAACAACATTGCTTGCCTCATAACCTAAGTCGTGCAAAACGCAATGCCATCCACAGCCTCAGAAACCACCCTGACATTATCATCAAAGAGGCTGATAAAGGAGGTGCTGTTGTCATCATGAACAGGTCTGACTACCAGAAGGAGGCTGCCAGACAACTCTCCAATACCAAATTCTACAGGCCGCTTTCCTCAGATCCCACTGAGGAATACACTAAGAAACTGCACCATCTACTCAGGACACTCCCTACACTAACACAGGAACAAATCAACATACCCTTAGAGCCCCGACCGGGGTTATTCTATCTACTACCTAAGATCCACAAACCTGGAAATCCTGGACGCCCCATCATCTCGGGCATTGGCACTCTCACTGAAGGACTGTCTGGATATGTGGCCTCCCTACTCAGACCCTACGCCACCAGCACTCCCAGCTATCTCCGTGACACCACAGATTTCCTGAGAAAACTACAATGCATTGGTGACCTCCCAGAAAACACCATCCTAGCCACCATGGATGTAGAGGCTCTCTACACAAACATCCCGCATACAGATGGAATACAAGCTGTCAGGAACAGTGTCCCTGATGATGACACAGCACAACTTATTACTGAGCTCTGTGACTTTATCCTCACGCACAATTATTTCAAACTTGGTGACAATATATACCTCCAGACCAGTGGCACCGCTATGGGCACCCGCATGGCCCCACAATATGACAACATTTTTATGGCTGACCTGGAACAACGCTTCCTCAGCTCTCGTCCACTCATGCCCCTTCTCTACCTACGCTATATTGATGACACCTTCATCATCTGGACCCATGGGAAGGAGGCCCTGGAAGAATTCCACCATGCTTTCAACAGCTTCCACCCCACCATCAACCTCAGCCTGGACCAATCTACACGGGAGGTCCACTTCCTGGACACCACCGTACAAATAAGCGATGGCCACATTAACACCACCCTATACCGAAAGGCCACCGACCGCTACGCCTACCTTCATGCCTCCAGCTTCCACCCCGGTCACACCACACGATCCATCGTCTACAGCCAAGCACTGAGGTACAATCGCATCTGCTCCAACCCCTCAGACAGAGACCAACACCTACAAGATCTTCACCAAGCATTCTCAAAACTACGATACCCACACAAGGAAATAAAGAAACAAATCAGCAGAGCCAGACGTGTACCCAGAAGACTCCTGCTACAAGACAGGCCCAGAAGAGAAACCAACAGAACTCCACTGGCCATCACCTACAGTCCTCAGCTTAAACCTCTCCAACGCATCATCAGTGATCTACAACCCATCCTGGACAATGATCCCTCACTTTCACAGACCTTGGGAGGCAGGCCAGTCCTCGCCCACAGACAACCTGCCAACCTTAAGCATATTCTCACCAGCAACCACGCATCGCACCATAACAACTCTAACTCAGGAACCAACCCATGCAACAAACCTCGATGCCAACTCTGCCCACATATCTACACCAGCAACACCATCACTGGACCTAACCAGATCAGCTACAACATCACCGGCTCATTCACCTGCACGTCCACCAATGTTATATATGCCATCATATGCCAGCAATGCCCCTCTGCTATGTACATTGGCCAAACTGGACAGTCACTACGCAAGAGGATAAATGGACACAAGTCAGATATCAGGAATGGCAATATACAAAAACCTGTAGGAGAACACTTCAACCTCCCTGGCCACACAATAGCAGATGTTAAGGTAGCCATCTTACAGCAAAAAAACTTCAGGACCAGACTCCAAAGAGAAACTGCTGAGCTTCAGTTCATCTGCAAATTTGACACCATCAGATCAGGATTAAACAAAGACTGTGAATGGCTATCCAACTACAGAAACAGTTTCTCCTCCCTTGGTGTTCACACCTCAACTGCTAGCAGAGCACCTCACCCTCCCTGATTGAACTAACCTCGTTATCTCCACACTGATATATACCTGCCTCTGGAGATTTCCATTACTTGCATCTGAAGAAGTGAGGTTCTGACCCACGAAAGCTTATGCTCCCAGTACTTCTGTTAGTCTCAAAGGTGCCACAGGACCCTCTGTTGCCCTTTGTGGGAAGTTCATCGAAAACTGTGGGGTTGAAATAGTGCTTGGACACCATTGACACTAGATGCTGCCATCGTGTGGCTTAGCATTAGTGTCTGGGATGACTTGGGGCAAGATCTCAACCTCCCTGCAACCCACTTCACTGCTGCCAGAATCCCTCCTGGATCAGCTGTCAAGGACACCGACGGGGAGGTAGCAGGAACTCACCCTACAAGGAGGGGGGTGGACACTGGAGGTTACTAGAAAGGAGAAGACTCCATTCTGGGGTTGAGGAGGTGAATTCATCCCTCAGTGGTGGGCAGGTGCTGGGTGGAAATACTGCTGGTTCCATTTGCCCTTAATTCCTCCTGATTCCTCGGAGCGTTTGAGTCTCTGACAGGTTTTCGTTCCCTTGCAGGAGGAGGACGTCACGACCAAAGTGATGCACCAGGTCCGCATCATCCGGCACTTGCGCCAGGTGCCTGAGACACTGCAGGGGTTGTGCCTCTGAGGCCTTCAGCAACTCCCGCTCCCTGCTGCAGGTACTGCTCTGGCTCACTGTAAATGGGGAACTAGTGGAAGGGGAAATGGAGCCCCCTGGCACTCACTAAAAGGGAAAGTGGTGGATTCTCTATCTCTTGATGTCAATGAATGAAGACTAGATGCCTTTCTGGAATGTGTTTTCCAAAAAAGTAACTGTTGTGCTATACAGGAAGCCCATGATATGCAGGGGGTTAGATGAGATGCTCTAAAGGTCTCTTCTGGCCATAAAGTCTACTAATTTTTTTAAAACTGAGTGTAGCGTTGGGAACAGCCTCTGATGTTTTACTGTCTAGCCGGCTTGCTTCCTAGAATGAACAGGCATTGAGTGGCGTGATCCACAGGGAGTAGCTCAGACCTTGAAAGTGTCTGGTGAGCGGTAGGACAATAGCACTTCAGGGGATGGGTGGGTGTGGCAGTGACATCACAAAGGCCTTTTGCAGGATCTCAGCCTCTTGGTCAAAGGTGTTAGGGAGGTGGTGACCTCAGAGAGAGATGCTGACATCAGCCAGGCAGGATAGGGTCGCAGAACCAGGAAAACCTCGTAGACCCCTGTGGCTTAGCTTCAGCAATTCTCCTTCTCAAGGTCTCTCTTTGAGAGACTATTAGGGTTCACCTAGGTGAGTGCGAGCTGAATTCTAGGCATGGAAAACACTAGTTCAAGGTGGCAGAATTTTATTCCCTCCCTGTGATTTTGTCCCGTAGAATCACTGGGGACATTAGGGTTTGTCCTTTTCGTTTTACCTTTTCCACCATCCCTCCTTCCTTTCTCTTCATCTCTTACTTCTTTTGTCCTTTCTCCTGTTCCCCTCCCACCACCGGGAGTGGTTTGTGTGTGTGTGTGTGTTTGTGTGATGCTGGGGGTGCTCTTCACCTCCCTTTGTGGGGAGTTCATCCAAACCTGTGTGGTTGAAATAGTGCTTGGACTCCACTGACACTAGATGCTGCCATCGTGTGGATTAGCATTGGTGTCTGGGATGACTTGGGGCAAGATCTCAACCTCCCCGGAACCCACTTCACGGCTGGCAGAATCCCTCCTGCCACCCCTGCTAGAGCCGCCTCTCTGGCCAACCTGTGGCTTTGCTTCAGCAAGTCTCCTTCTCGAGGTTTCTCTTGAGGACTGAGAGAGTATTAGGATTCACGTATTTGAGTGAGAGCAGGAGCCTCTTTCGAGTTGTCTCCTTTCCTTTTACTGATTTTACTAGAAAACAGACATCCCTGTTTAGAAAGCAAGAGCCTCCAAGAGGTTTTGGAACCTGCTCAGTCTGATCCATCTGGTGCGAGCTGAATTCTAGGCATGGAAAACACTAGTTGAAGGTGGCAGAATTTTAATCCCTCCCTGTAATATTGTCTGGTAGAATCACTGGGGACATTAGGGTTTGTCCTTTTCGTTTTACCTTTTCCTCCATCCCTCCTTCCTTTCTCTTTATCTCTTACTTCTTTTGTCCTTTCTCTTGTTCCCCCCCACCACCAGGAGTGGTATATGTGTGTGTGTGTGTGTGTGTGTGTGTGTGTGTGTGTTGCTGGGGGTGCTCTTCACCTCCCCTTGTTGGGAGTTGATCCAAAACTGTATGGTTGAAATAGTGCTTGGACTCCACTGACACTAGATGCTGCCATCGTGTGGTTTAGCATTAGTGTCTGGGATGACTTGGGGCAAGATCTCAAACACCCCGCAACCCACTTCACTGCTGCCAGAATCCCACCTGCCCCCCCTGCTAGAGCCGCCTCCCTGCCCAACCTGGGTGGGGGTGGAGAAGAGGGTTCTGATAACTTGAGCTGTGGTTTGGAGGTGGAACAGCTGTCAAGGGCACTGAGGGGGAGGTAGCAGGAGCTCACCCTACAAGGACGGGGGTTGGCACTAGAGATTCCTAGAAAGGAGAAGACGACTCCATTCTGGGGTTCAGGAGGTGAATTCATCCCTCAGTGGTGGGCAGGTGCTGGGTGTAAATACTGCTGGTTCCAGGTGTCCTTAATTGCCCCTGATTCCTCGGGGCATTTGAGTCTCTGACAGGTTCTCGTTCCCTTGCAGGAGGAGGACGTCACGGCCAAAGGGATGCACCAGCTCCGCATCATCCGGCACTTACGCCATGTGCCTGAGACACTGCAGGGGCTGTTCCTCTGAGGCCTTAGCAACTCCCTCTCCCTGCTGCAGGTACTGCTCTGGCTCACTGTAAATGGGGAGCTAGTGGAAGGGGAAATGGAGCCCCCTGGCACTCACTAAAAGGGAAAGTGGTGGATTCTCCAACTCTTGATGTCATTGATTGAAGACTAGATGCCTTTCTGGAATGTGTGTGCCCAAAAAGTAACTATTGTACTATACTGGAAGCCTATGATATGGAGGGGGTTAGATGAGATGCTGTAAAGGTCTCTTCTGGCCAGAAAGTCTCCTACTTTTGGAAACACTGAGTGTAGTATTGGGAGCAGCCTCTGATGTTTTACTGTCTAGCTAGCTTGCTTCCTAGAATGAAGACGCATTGAGTGGGGTGATCCACAGAGAGTACCTGTGTCAAGGCTGTATCCCCACTTTGAAGTTTAGGGTACAAATGTAGGGGCCTGCATGAAAACTTCTAAGCTTAACCACCATCCCAAGGCTAATTTCCTCCCCTGGGTAGCCTTGAGAAACCTTTCAGCAATTCCCTGGTGAATACAGATCCAAACCCCTTGGATCTTAAAACAAGGAGAAATAAACCATCCCCCCTCCTTCCTCCCACCAACTTCTGGTGAATACAGATCCAACCCCCTTGGATCTAAAAGAAGGAGGAATTAACCATTCCCCTCCTTCCTCCCACCAACTCCTGGTGAATCAAGATCCAAACTCCTTGGATCTTAAAACAAGGAAAAATCAATCAGGTTCTTAAAAATAAGGCTTTTAATTAAAGAAAAAGGTAAAAATCATCTCTGTAAAATCAGTATGGAAATTAACCTTACAGGGTAATCAAACTTAAAGAGCTCAGAGGACTCCCCTCTAGTCTTAGGTTCAAAGTACAGCAAACAAAGATAAACACTCTAGTAAAAGGTACATTTACAAGTTGAGAAAACAAAGGAAAACTAACACGCCTTGTTTGAAATAGGAGAGACTTGTTTAGAAAGATGTGGAGAACCTGGATTGATGTCTGGTCCCTCTCAGTCCCGAGGGCGAACACCCACACAAACAAAGAACACAAACAAAAGCCTTCCCCTCCCCAAGATTTGAAAGTATCTTGTCCCCTTATTGGTCCTTTAGGTCAGATGCCAGCCAGGTTACCTGAGCTTCTTAACCCTTTAGAGGGAAAAGGATTTTGGAGTCTCTGGCCAGGAGGGATTTTATAGTACTGTACACAGGACAGCTGTTACCCTTCCCTTTATAGTTATGACAACCTCAAACCTTCAAAGTGTCAGGCCAGCAGCAGGACATTAGCACTTGAGGGTTTGGTTGGGTGTGGCAGTGACATCACAAAGGCCTTTTGCAGGATGTCAGCTTATTGGTCAAATGTGTTAGGGAGGTGGTGACCTCAGAGAGAGATGCTGACATCAGCCTGGCAGGACGGGAGCACAGGGCCAGGGAAACCTCAGAGACCCCTGTGGCTTTGCTTCAGCAAGTCTCCTTCTCGGGGTCTTTCTTTGAGGACTGAGAGAGTATTAGGGTTCACGTACGTGAGTGCGTGCAGGAGCCTCTTTCGAGTTTTCTCCTTTCCTTTTACTGATTTTACTAGAAAACAGACGTCCCTGTTTAGAAGGTAAGAGCCTCCAAGAGGTTTTGGCAGCTGCTCAGTCTGATCCACGTGGTGCCAGCTGAATTCTAGGCATGGAAAACAGTAGTTTAAGATGGCAGAATTTTATTCCATCCCTTGGATTTTGTGCCGTAGAATCACTGGGGACATTAGGGTTTGTCCTTTTTGTTTTACCTTTTCCTCCATCCCTCCTTCCTTTCTCTTCATCTCTTACTTCTTTTGTCCTTTCTCCTGTTCCCCTCCCACCACCAGGAGTGGTGTGTGTGTGTGTGTGTGTGTGTGTTGCTGGGGGTGCTCATCACCTCTCCTTGTGGGAAGTTCATCGAAAACTGTGGGGTTGAAATAGTGTTTGGACTCCACTGACACTAGATGCTGCCATCCTTTGGCTTAGCATTAGTGTCTGGGATGACTTGGGTCAAGATCTCAACTTCCCCGCAACCCACTTCACTGCTGCCAGAATCCCTCCTGCCCCCCCTGCTAGAGCCGCCTCCCTGGCCAACCTGGGTGGGGGTGGAGAACAGTGTTTTTTTCATACGGTCATAGATTCTAGGACTGGAAGGGACCTCGAGAGGTCATCGAGTCCAGTCCCCTGCCCGCATGGCAGGACCATGTAACGGACTTATTAGATAAGGGAAATGCGGTGGACCTAATATACCTGGATTTCAGTAAAGCGTTTGATACTGTACCCCATGAGGAGTTATTGGTTAAACTGGAAAACATGGGGATCGATATGAAAATCCAGAGGTGGATAAAGAATTGGTTAATGGGGAGAATGCAGCGGGTCGTATTAAAGGGTGAACTGTCGGGTTGGAGGGAGGTTACTAGTGGAGTGCCTCAAGGTTCGGTTTTGGGACCCATTTTATTTAATCTATTTATAACTGACCTCGGAACCCATTGCAAGAGTGGGCTGATAAAGTTTGCGGATGATACGAAGGTGGGAGGAGTTGCAAATTCGGAGGAGGATAGGGATATTCTGCAGGGAGACTTGAATGAGCTTGTGAATTGGAGTGTCAGAAATAAGATGAAATTTAATAGTGAAAAGTGTAAGGTGATGCACTTGGGCATGACTAATAACAATTTTAGTTACAAGATGGGGACGCATTGGTTAGAAGTAACGGAAGAGGAGAAGGACCTAGGGGTCCTTGTAGACCGCAGGATGACTATGAGTCGACAATGTGACGTGGCTGTGAAAAAAGCCAATGCGGTCTTGGGATGTATTAGGCGAGGTATATCTAGTAGGGATAAGGAGGTCCTGCTTCCGTTGTATACGGCGCTGGTGAGACCTCATTTGGAGTACTGTGTGTAGTTCTGGTCTCCCATGTTTAAAAAAGATGAACTCAAATTGGAACGGGTGCAGAGAAGGGCGACTAGGATGATCAGAGGAATGGAAAACCTGTCGTATGAAAAGAGATTAGAGGAGCTCGGGTTGTTTAGTCTGACAAAACGAAGGCTGAGGGGGGATATGATTGCTATCTTTAAATATATCAGAGGGATAAATACAAGGGAGGGAGAGGAATTATTTCAGCTGAGTACTAATGTGGACACGAGAACCAATGGATATAAACTGGCCGTGGGGAAGTTCAGGCTTGAAATCAGACGAAGGTTTCTGACCGTCAGAGGGGTGAAATATTGGAACGGCCTTCCGAGGGAAACGGTGGGGGCGACGGACCTGTCTGGTTTTAAGATTAAGTTGGATAAGTTTATGGAGGGAATGGTTTAATGGTAAAACATAGTAGCCGAGTCCCCTCCTCAGGGGGACTGAGTCATCTATCTGCCGCCCTGACCGGGAAAACCGAGAGGTCTGCTGCTTGCCAGGAGCTAGGATACACGATGTGACGGAGAGACTGCCGAGACTCATCAAGCCCTCGGATCGCTACCCCTTCCTGCTTCTCCACGTGGGCACCAATGATACTGCCAAGAATGACCTTGAGCGGATCACTGCAGACTACGTGGCTCTGGGAAGAAGGATAAAGGAGTTTGAGGCGCAAGTGGTGTTCTCGTCCATCCTCCCTGTGCAAGGAAAAGGCCGGGGTAGAGACCGTCGAATCGTGGAAGTCAACGAATGGCTACGCAGGTGGTGTCGGAGAGAAGGCTTTGGATTCTTCGACCATGGGATGGTGTTCCAAGAAGAAGGAGTGCTAGGCAGAGACGGGCTCCACCTAACGAAGAGAGGGAAGAGCATCTTCGCCAGCAGGCTGGCTAACCTAGTGAGGAGGGCTTTAAACTAGGTTCACCGGGGGAAGGAGACCAAAGCCCTGAGGTAAGTGGGGAAATGGGATCCTGGGAGGAAGCACAAGCAGGAGAGCGCAAGGGGGGAGGACTCCTGTCTCATGCTGAGAAAGAGGGACGATCGATGAGTTATCTTAAGTGCCTATACACAAATGCAAGAAGCCTGGGAAACAAGCTGGGAGAACTGGAAGTCCTGGCACAGTCAGGGAACTATGATGTGATTGGAATAACAGAGACTTGGTGGGATAACTCACATGACTGGAGTACTGTCATGGATGGATATAAACTGTTCAGGAAGGACAGGCAGGGCAGAAAAGGTGGGGGAGTTGCGTTGTATGTAAGAGAGGAGTATGACTGCTCAGAGCTCCGGTATGATACTGCAGAAAAACCTGAGAGTCTCTGGATAAAGTTGAGAAGTGGGAGCAACAAGGGTGATGTCGTGGTCGGAGTCTGCTATAGACCACCAGACCAGGGGGATGAGGTGGACGAGGCTTTCTTCTGGCAACTAGCAGAAGTTGCTAGATCGCAGGCCCTGGTTCTCATGGGAGACTTTAATCCCCCTGATATCTGCTGGGAGAGCAATACAGCGGTGCACAGGCAATCCAGGAAATTTTTGGAAAACGTAGGGGACAATTTCCTGGTGCAAGTGCTGGAGGAACCAACTAGGGGCAAAGCTTTTCTTGACCTGCTGCTCACAAACAGGGAAGAACTAGTAGGGGAAGCAAAAGTGGATGGGAACCTGGGAGGCAGTGACCATGAGATGGTCGAGTTCAGGATCCTGACACAAGGAAGAAAGGAGAGCAGCAGAATATGGACCCTGGACTTCAGAAAAGGAGACTTTCACTCCCTCAGGGAACAGATGGGCAGGATCCCCTGGGAGAATAACATGAAGGGCAAAGGGGTCCAGGAGAGCTGGCTGTATTTTAAAGAATCCTTATTGAGGTTGCAGGAACAAACCATCCTGATGTGTAGAAAGAATAGTAAATATGGCAGGCGACCAGCTTGGCTAAACAGTGAAATCCTTGCTGATCTTAAACGCAAAAAAGAGGCTTATAAGAAGTGGAAGATTGGACAAATGACCAGGGAGGAGTATAAAAATATTGCTCAGGCATGCAGGAGTGAAATCAGGAAGGCCAAATCACACTTGGAGTTACAGTTAGCAAGAGATGTTAAGAGTAACAAGAAGGGTTTCTTCAGGTATGTTAGCAACAAGAAGAAAATCAAGGAAAGTGTGGGACCCTTACTGAATGAGGGAGGCAACCTAGTGACCGAGGATGTGGAAAAAGCTAATGTACTCAATGATTTTTTTGCCTCTGTCTTCACGCACAAGGTCAGCTCCCAGATTGCTGCACTGGGCAGTACAGCATGGGGAGAAGGTGACCAGCCCTCTGTGGAGAAAGAAGTGGTTCGCGACTATTTAGAAAAACTGGACGTGCACAAGTCCATGGGGCCGGATGCTAAAGGAGTTGGCGGGTGAGATTGCAGAGCCATTAGCCATTATTTTTGAAAACTCATGGCGATCGGGGGAGGTCCCAGATGACTGGAGAAAGGCTAATATAGTGCCCATCTTTAAAAAAGGGAGGAAGGAGGATCCGGGGAACTACAGGCCAGTCAGCCTCACCTCAGTCCCTGGAAAAATTATGGAGCAGGTCCTCAAGGAATCAATTATGAAACATTTAGAGGAAAGGAAAGTGATCAGGAACAGTCAGCATGGATTCACGAAGGGGAAGTCGTGCCTGACTAACCTAATTGCCTTCTATGATGAGATAACTGGCTCTGTGGATGAGGGGAAAGCAGTGGATGTGTTATTTCTTGACTTTAGCAAAGCTTTTGATACTGTCTCCCACAGTATTCTTGCCACCAAGTTAAAGAAGTATGGGCTGGATGAATGGACTGTAAGGTGGATAGAAAGCTGGCTAGATCGTCGGGCTCAACGGGTAGTGATCAATGGCTCCATGTCTAGTTGGCAGCCGGTTTCAAGTGGAGTGCCCCAAGGGTCGGTCCTGGGGCCGGTTTTGTTTAATATCTTTATTAATGATCTGGAGGATGGTGTAGACTGCACTCTCAGCAAGTTTGCAGATGACACTAAACTAGGAGGCGTGGTAGATACACTAGAGGGTAGGGATCGGATACAGAGGGACCTAGACAAATTAGAGGATTGGGCAGAAAAAAACCTGATGAGGTTCAACAAGGACAAGTGCAGAGTCCTGCACTTAGGACGGAAGAATCCCATGCACTGCTACAGACTAGGGACCGAATGGCTAGGTAGCAGTTCTGCTGAAAAGGACCTAGGGGTCACAGTGGACGAGAAGCTGGATATGAGTCAACAGTGTGCTCTTGTTGCCAAGAAGGCTAACGGCATTTTGGGCTGTATAAGTAGGGGCATTGCCAGCAGATCGAGGAACGTGATCGTTCCCCTTTATTCGACATTGGTGAGGCCTCATCTGGAATACTGTGTCCAGTTTTGGGCCCCACACTACAAGAAGGATGTGGAAAAATTGGAAAGAGTCCAGCGGAGGGCAACAAAAATGATTAGGGGTCTGGAGCACATGACTTATGAGGAGAGGCTGAGAGAACTGGGATTGTTTAGTCTCCAGAAGAGAAGAATGAGGGGGGATTTGATAGCTGCTTTCAACTACCTGAAAGGGGGTTGCAAAGAGGATGGATCTAGACTGTTCTCAGTGGTAGCAGATGACAGAACAAGGAGCAATGGTCTCAAGTTGCGGTGGGGGAGGTCCAGGTTGGATATCAGGAAAAACTATTTCACTAGGAGGGTGGTGAAACACTGGAATGCGTTACCTAGGGAGGTGGTGGAGTCTCCTTCCTTGGAGGTTTTTAAGGCCCGGCTTGACAAAGCCCTGGCTGGGATGATTTAGCTGGGAATTGGTCCTGCTTTGAGCAGGGGGTTGGACTAGATGACCTCTTGAGGTCCCTTCCAACTCTGATATTCTATGATTCTATGATTCTATGAAAACCAAGCAATGGTACGTAAATAGCATAATGGCAAACAAGGGTCAGGCTAGAGACTCTTGCCTACATGCTCGGGGTATTACTGATCGCCATATTTCGGCTCGGGAAGGAATTTTCCTCCAGGGTAGATTGGCTGAGCCTCTGGAGGTTTTTCGCCTTCCTCCGCAGCATGGGGCAGGGATCACTAGCAGGAGGGTCCCTGCCGATTGAAGTCACTAAAACACAGGATTGGGGACTTCAACGGCACAGTCCAGGGAAGGGTCTTGTGGCCTGCAGCATGCAGGGGGTCAGACCAGATGATCATAATGGTCCCTTCTGACCTTAAAGTCTATGAGTCTATGAGACCAAATACCATCCCTGATAGACATTTAGCTAACCTACTCTTAAATATCTCAAGAGATGGAGATCACAACCTCCCTCGGCAATTTATTCCAGTGTTTAACCACCCTGACAGTTAGGAACTTTTTCCTAATGTCCAACCTAGACCTCCCTTGCTGCACTTTAAACCCATTGCTTCTGGTTCTATCCTTAGAGGCTAAGGTGAACAAGTTTTCTCCCTCCTCCTTATGACACCCTTTTAAATACCTGAAAACTGCTATCATGTCTCCTCTCAGTCTTCTCTTTTCCAAACTAAACAAAGCCAATTCTTTCAGCCTTCCTTCATAGGTCATGTTCTCAAGACCTTTAATCATTCTTGTTGCTCTTCTCTGGACCCTTTCCAATTTCTCCACATCTTTTTTAAAATGCGGTGCCCAGAACTGGACCCAATACTCCAGCTGAGGCCTAACCAGAGCAGAGTAGAGCGGAAGAATGACTTCTCGTGTCTTGCTCACAACACACCTGTTAATACATCCCAGAATCAGGTTTGCTTTTTTTGCAACAGCATCACACTGTTGACTCATATTTAGCTTGTGGTCCACTATAACCCCTAGATCCCTTTCTGCCGTACTCCTTCCTAGACAGTCTCTTCCCATTCTGTATGTGTGAAACTGATTGTTCCTTCCTAAGTGGAGCACTTTGCATTTGTCTTTGTTAAACTTCATCCTGTTTAACTCAGACCATTTCTCCAATTTGTCCAGATCATTTTGAATTATGACCCTGTCCTCCAAAGCAGTTGCAATCCCTCCCAGTTTGGTATCATCCGCAAACTTAATAAGCGTACTTTCTATGCCAATATCTAAGTCGTTGATGAAGATATTGAACAGCGCCGGTCCCAAAACAGACCCCTGCGATACCCCACTCGTTATGGCTTTCCAGCAGGATTGGGAACTATTAATAACAACTCTCTGAGTACGGTTATCCAGCCAGTTATGCACCCACCTTATAGTAGCCCCATCTAAATTGTATTTGCCTAGTTTATCAATAAGAATATCATGCGAGACCGTATCAAATGCCTTACTAAAGTCTAGGTATACCACATCCACAGCCTCACCCTTATCCACAAGGCTCGTTATCCTATCAAAGAAAGCTATCAGATTGGTTTGACATGATTTGTTCTTCACAAATCCATGCTGGCTGTTCCCTATCACCTTACCACCTTCCAAGTGTTTGCAGATGATTTCCTTAATTACTTGCTCCATTATCTTCCCTGGCACAGAAGTTAAACTCACTGGGGTCTGTAGTTTCCTGGGTTGTTTTAATTTCCCTTTTTATAGATGGGCACTATATTTGCCCTTTTCCAGTCTTCTGGAATCTCTCCCGTCTCCCATGATTTTCCAAAGATAATAGCTAGAGGCTCAGATACCTCCTCTATTAGCTCCTTGAGTATTCTAGGATGCATTTCATCAGGCCCGGGTGACTTGCAGGCATCTAACTTTTCTAAGTGATTTTTAACTTGTTCTTTTTTTATTTTATCTGCTAAACCTACCCCCTTCCCATTAGCATTCACTATGTTAGGCATTCCTTCAGACTTCTCGGTGAAGACCGAAACAAAGAAGTCATTAAGCATCTCTGCCATTTCCAAGTTTCCTGTTACTGTTTCTCCCTCTTCACTAAGCAGTGGGCCTACCCTGTCTTTGGTCTTCCTCTTGCTTCTAATGTATTGATAAAAAGTCTTCTTGTTTCCCTTTATTCCCGTAGCTAGTTTGAGCTCATTTTGTGCCTTTGCCTTTCTAATCTTGCCCCTGCATTCCTGTGTTGTTTGCCTATATTCATCCTTTGTAATCTGTCCCAGTTTCCATTTTTTATATGACTCCTTTTTATTTTTTAGATCATGCAAGATCTCATGGTTAAGCCAAGGTGGTCTTTTGCCACATTTTCTATCTTTCCTAACCAGCGGAATAGCTTGCTTTTGGGCCCTTAATAGTGTCCCTTTGAAAAACTGCCAACTCTCCTCAGTTGTTTTTCCCCTCAGTCTTGATTCCCATGGGACCTTACCTATCAGCTCTCTGAGCTTACCAAAATCTGCCTTCCTGAAATCCATTGTCTCTATTTTGCTGTTCTCCCTTCTACCCTTCCTTAGAATTGCAAACTCTATGATTTCATGATCACTTTCACCCAGGCTGCCTTCTACTTTCAAACTCTCAACGAGTTCCTCCCTATTTGTTAAAATCAAGTCTAGAACAGCTTCCCCCCGGTAGCTTTTTCAACCTTCTGAAATAAAAAGTTGTCTCCAATGCAGTCCAGGAATTTGTTGGATAGTCTGTGCCCCGCTGTGTTATTTTCCCAACATATAGCCGGATAGTTGAAGTCCCCCATCACCACCAAATCTTGGGCTTTGGATGATTTTGTTAGTTGCTTAAAAAAAGCCTCATCCACCTCTTCCACCTGGTTAGGTGGCCTGTAGTAGACTCCTAGCATGACATCTCCCTTGTTTTTTACCCCTTTTAGCCTAACCCAGAGACTCTCAACACTTCCGTCTCCTATGTCCATCTCTACCTCAGTCCAAGTGTGTACATTTTTAATATACAAGGCAACACCTCCTCCCTTTTTCCCCTGTCTATCCTTCCTGAGCAAGCTGTACCCATCCACACCAACATTCCAATCACGTGTATTATCCCACCAAGTTTCAGTGATGCCAACAATGTCATAGTTGTATTTATTTATTAGCACTTCCAGTTCTTCCTGCTTATTCCCCATACTTCTCGCATTTGTATATAGACATCTAAGATACTGGTTTGATCTTTCCTCCCAGTTTTGTCCTGACCCTCCTTTCCCTCTGACAATATAGCCCACACTCCCTCTCGTTTTTGACCCATCTCCCCGGTCTCCATGTTCCCCACTTACCTGTGGGCTTTGCTCACCTGTCCCCGTCGAACCTAGTTTAAAGCCCTCCTCACTAGGTTAGCCAGTCTGTGTCCAAAGGTACTAATAACTTGAGCTGTGGTTTGGAGGTGGAACAGCTGTCAAGGGCACTGAGGGGGAGATAGCAGGAGCTCATCCTTCAAGGAGGGGGGTTGGCACTGGAGGTTACTAGAAAGGACAAGAAGACTCCATTCTGGGGTTCAGGAGGTGAATTTATCCCTCAGTGGTGGGCAGGTGATGGGTGGAAGTAGTGCTGGTTCCAGGTGCCCTTAATTCCCGCTGATTCCTCAGGGCGTTTGAGTCTCTGACAGGTTCTCGTTCCCTTGCAGCAGGAGGACGTCACGGCCAAAAGTGATGCACCAGCTCCGCATCATCCGGCACTTGCGCCAGATTCCTGAGACACTGCAGGGGCTGTGCCTCTGAGGCCATCAGCAACTCCCGCTCCCTGCTGCAGGTACTGCTCTGGCTCACTGTAAATGGGGAGCTAGTGGAAGGGGAAATGGAGCCCCCTGGCCCTCACTAAAAGGGAAAGTGGTGGATTCTCCATCTCTTGATGTCATTGAAGGAAGACTAGATGCCTTTCTGCAATGTGTGTGCCCAAAAAGTAACTATTGTACTATACAGCAAGCCTATGGTATGCAAGGGGTTAGATGAGATGCTCTAAAGGTCTCTTCTGGCCATAAAGTCCCCTAATTTTGGAAACACTGAGTGTAGCATTGGGAGCAGCCTCTGATGTTTTACCGTCTAGCCGGCTTGCTTCCTAGAATGAACAGGCATTGAGTGGGGTGATCCACAGATAGTAGCTCAAACCTTCAAAGTGTCAGGCCAGTAGCAGGACATTAGCACTTTAGGGTTTGGTTGGGTGTGGCAGTGATATCACAAAGGCCTTATCCTGGACCTCAGCCTATGGGTCAAAGGTGTTAGGGAGGTGGTTACCTGAGAGAGAGATGCTGACATCAGCCAGGCAGGACAGGAGCGCAGGGCCAGGGAAACCTCAGAGACCCCTTTGGCTTTGCTTTAGCAAGTGTCCTTCTCGAGGTCTCCCTTTTTACGACTCAGAGAGTATTAGGGTTCAAGTATGTGAGTGCGAGGAGGAACCTCTTTCGAGTTTCTCCTTTTATTGATTTTACTAGAAAACAGACGTGCCTGTTGAGAAGGTAAGAACCTTGAAGAGGTTTTTAACCTGCTCAGTCTGCAGTCTGATCCATCTGGTGCCAGCTGAATTCTAGGCATGGAAAACACTAGTTCAAGGTGGCAGAATTATACAGCCCACCTGGGATTTTGTGCCGTAGAATCACTGGGGACATTAGGGTTTGTCCTTTTCGTTTTACCTTTTCCTCCATCCCTCCTTGCTTTCTCTTGTTCCCCTCCCACCACCAGGAGTGGTGTGTGTGTTTGTGTGTTGCTGGGGGTGCTCTTCACCTCCCCTTGTGGGAAGTTGACACTGCAAGGGCTGTGCCTCTGTGGACATCAGCAACTCCCACTCCCTGCTGCAGGTACTGCTCTGGCTCACTGTAAATGGGGTGCTAGTGGAAGGGGAAATGGAACCCCCTGGCCCTCACTAAAAGGGAAAGTGGTGGATTCTCCATCTCTTGATGTCATTGAAGGAAGACTAGATGCCTTTCTGGAATGTGTGTGCCCAAAGAGTAACTATTGTACTATACAGGAAGCCTATGATATGCAGGGGCTTAGATTAGATGCTCTAAAGGTCTCTTGTGACCATAAAGTCACCTAATTTTGGAAACACTGAGTGTAGCATTGGGAGCAGCCTCTGATGTTTTACTGTCTAGCCCACTTGCTTCCTAGAATGAACAGGCATTGAGTGGGGTGATCCACAGAGAGTAGCTCAAACCTTCAAAGTGTCAGGCCAGTAGCAGGACATTAGCACTTTAGGGTTTGGTTGGGTGTGGCAGTGATATCACAAAGGCCTTATCCTGGACCTCAGCCTATGGGTCAAAGGTGTTAGGGAGGTGGTTACCTGAGAGAGAGATGCTGACATCAGCCAGGCAGGACAGGAGCGCAGGACCAGGGAAACCTCAGAGACCCCTTTGGCTTTGCTTTAGCAAGTCTCCTTCTCGAGGTCTCCCTTTTTAGGACTCAGAGAGTATTAGGGTTCAAGTATGTGAGTGCGAGGAGGAACCTCTTTCGAGTTTCTCCTTTTATTGATTTTACTAGAAAACAGACGTGCCTGTTGAGAAGGTAAGAACCTTGGAGAGGTTTTTAACCTGCTCAGTCTGCAGTCTGATCCATCTGTTGCCAGCTGAATTCTAGGCATGGAAAACACTAGTTCAAGGTGGCAGAATTTTATAGCCCACCTGGGATTTTGTGCCGTAGAATCACTGGGGACATTAGGGTTTGTCCTTTTCATTTTACCTTTTCCTCCCTCCTTCCTTCCCTTCTCTTCATCTCTTACTTCTTTTGTCCTGACCCTCCTTTCCCTCTGACAATATAGCCCACACTCCCTCTCGTTTTTGACCCATCTCCCCGGTCTCCATGTTCCCCACTTACCTGTGGGCTTTGCTCACCTGTCCCCGTCGAACCTAGTTTAAAGCCCTCCTCACTAGGTTAGCCAGTCTGTGTCCAAAGGTACTAATAACTTGAGCTGTGGTTTGGAGGTGGAACAGCTGTCAAGGGCACTGAGGGGGAGATAGCAGGAGCTCATCCTTCAAGGAGGGGGGTTGGCACTGGAGGTTACTAGAAAGGACAAGAAGACTCCATTCTGGGGTTCAGGAGGTGAATTTATCCCTCAGTGGTGGGCAGGTGATGGGTGGAAGTAGTGCTGGTTCCAGGTGCCCTTAATTCCCGCTGATTCCTCGGGGCGTTTGAGTCTCTGACAGGTTCTCGTTCCCTTGCAGCAGGAGGACGTCACGGCCAAAAGTGATGCACCAGCTCCGCATCATCCGGCACTTGCGCCAGATTCCTGAGACACTGCAGAGGCTGTGCCTCTGAGGCCATCAGCAACTCCTGCTCCCTGCTGCAGGTACTGCTCTGGCTCACTGTAAATGGGGAGCTAGTGGAAGGGGAAATGGAGCCCCCTGGCCCTCACTAAAAGGGAAAGTGGTGGATTCTCCATCTCTTGATGTCATTGAAGGAAGACTAGATGCCTTTCTGCAATGTGTGTGCCCAAAAAGTAACTATTGTACTATACAGCAAGCCTACGGTATGCAAGGGGTTAGATGAGATGCTCTAAAGGTCTCTTCTGACCATAAAGTCCCCTAATTTTGGAAACACTGAGTGTAGCATTGGGAGCAGCCTCTGATGTTTTACCGTCTAGCCGGCTTGCTTCCTAGAATGAACAGGCATTGAGTGGTGTGATCCACAGAGCGTAGCTCAAACCTTCAAAGTGTCAGGCCAGCAGCAGGACATGAGCACTTTAGGGTTTGGTTGGGTGTGGCAGTGATATCACAAAGGCTTTTTCAAGGACCTCAGCGTACTGGTCAAAGGTGTTAGGGAGGTGGTGACCTCAGAGAGAGATGCTGTCTTCAGCCAGGGAGGACAGGGGCTTACGACCAGGGAAACCTCAGAGACCCCTGTGGCTTTGCTTCAGCAAGTCTCCTTCTCGAGGTTTCTTTTTGAGGACTGAGAGAGTGTTAGGGTTGACGTATGTGAGTGCGAGCAGGAGCCTCTTTCGAGTTTTCTCCTTTCCTTTTACTGATTTTACTTGAAAATTAGAAGGTAAGAGCCTCCAAGAGGTTTTGGAACCTGCTCAGTCTGATCCATCTGGTGCCAGCTGAATTCTCGGCATGGAAAACAGTAGTTTAAGGTGGCAGAATTTTCTTCCCTCCCTGGAATTTTGTCCCGTGGAATCACTGGGGACACTAGGGTTTGTCCTTTTCGTTTTACCTTTTCCTCCATCCCTCCTTCCTTTCTCTTCATCTCTTACTTCTTTTGTCCTTTCTCTTGTTCCCCTCCCACCTCCAGGAGTGGTGTGTGTGTTGCTGGGGGTGCTCTTCACCTCCCCTTGTGGGAAGTTGATCCAAAACTGTCGGGTTCAAATAGTGCTTGGACTCCACTGACACTAGATGCTGCCATCCTGTGGCTTAGCATTAGTGTCTGGGACAACTTGGAGCAAGATCTCAACTTCCCCGCAACCCACTTCACTGCTGGCAGAATCCCTCCTGCCCCCTCTGCTAGGGCCGCCTCCCTGCGCAACCTGGGTTGGGGTGGAGAAGACGTTTCTGATAACTTGAGCTGTGGTTTGGAGGTGGAACAGCTGTCAAGGGCACTGAGGGGGAGGTTGCAGGAGCTCACCCTACAAGGTGGTGGGTTGGCACTGGAGGTTACTAGAAAGGACAAGAAGACTCCATTCTGGGGTTCAGGAGGTGAATTCATCCCTCAGTGGTGGGCAGGTAGTCAGTTTAAATACTGCTGGTTCCAGGTGCCCTTAATTCCCCCTGATTCCTCGGGGCGTTTGAGTCTCTGACAGGTTCTCGTTCCCTTGCAGGAGGAGGACGTCACGGCCAAAGTGATGCACCCGCATCATCCGGCACTTGCGCCAGGTGCCTGAGACACTGCAGGGGCTGCGCCTCTGAGGCCTTCAGCAACTCCCGCTCCCTGCTGCAGGTACTGCTCTGTCTCCCTGTAAATGGCGAGCTAGTGGAAGGGGAAATGGAGCCCCCTGGCACTCACTAAAAGGGAAAGTGGTGGATTCTCCATCTCTTGATGTCATTGAATGAAGACTAGATGCCTTTCTGGAATGTGTGTGCCCAAAAAGTAACTATTGTACTATACAGGAGGCCTATGATATGCAGGGGCTTAGATGAGATGCTCTAAAGGTCTCTTGTGGCCATAAAGTCTACAAATTTTGGAAACACTGAGTGTAGCATTCTGAGCAGCCTGTGATGTTTTACTGTCTAGCCGTCTTGCTTCCTAGAATGAAGACGCATTGAGTGGGGTGATCCACAGAGAGTACCTGTGTCAAGGCTGTATCCCCACTTTGAAGTTTAGGGTACAAATGTAGGGGCCTGCATGAAAACTTCTAAGCTTAACCACCATCCCAAGGCTAATTTCCTCCCCTGGGTAGCCTTGAGAAACCTTTCACCAATTCCCTGGTGAATACAGATCCAACCCCCTTGGATCTAAAAGAAGGAGAAATTAACCATTCCCCTCCTTCCTCCCACCAACTCCTGGTGAATCAAGATCCAAACTCCTTGGATCTTAAAACAAGGAAAAATCAATCAGGTTCTTAAAAATAAGGCTTTTAATTAAAGAAAAAGGTAAAAATCATCTCTGTAAAATCAGTATGGAAATTAACCTTACAGGGTAATCAAACTTAAAGAGCTCAGAGGACTCCCCTCTAGTCTTAGGTTCAAAGTACAGCAAACAAAGATAAACACTCTAGTAAAAGGTACATTTACAAGTTGAGAAAACAAAGGAAAACTAACACGCATTTTTTGAAATAGGAGAGACTTGTTTAGAAAGATGTGGAGAACCTGGATTGATGTCTGGTCCCTCTCAGTCCCGAGGGCGAACACCCACACAAACAAAGAACACAAACAAAAGCCTTCCCCTCCCCAAGATTTGAAAGTATCTTGTCCCCTTATTGGTCCTTTAGGTCAGATGCCAGCCAGGTTACCTGAGCTTCTTAACCCTTTACAGGGAAAAGGATTTTGGAGTCTCTGGCCAGGAGGGATTTTATAGTACTGTACACAGGACAGCTGTTACCCTTCCCTTTATAGTTATGACAACCTCAAACCTTCAAAGTGTCAGGCCAGCAGCAGGACATTAGCACTTGAGGGTTTGGTTGGGTGTGGCAGTGACATCACAAAGGCCTTTTGCAGGATGTCAGCTTATTGGTCAAATGTGTTAGGGAGGTGGTGACCTCAGAGAGAGATGCTGACATCAGCCTGGCAGGACAGGAGCACAGGGCCAGGGAAACCTCAGAGACCCTGTGGCTTTGCTTCAGCAAGTCTCCTTCTCGGGGTCTTTCTTTGAGGACTGAGAGAGTATTAGGGTTCACGTACGTGAGTGCGTGCAGGAGCCTCTTTGGAGTTTTCTCCTTTCCTTTGACGGATTTTACTAGAAAACAGACGTCCCTATTTAGAAGGTAAGAGCCTCCAAGAGGTTTTGGAACCTGCTCAGTCTGATCCATCTGGTGCCAGCTGAATTCTAGGCATGGAAAACACTAGGTTAAGGTGGCAGAATTTTATTCCCTCTGTGGGATTTTGTCCCGTAGAATCACAGGGGACATTAGTGTTTGTCATTTTCGTTTTACCTTTTCCTCCATCCCTCCTTCCTTTCTCTTCATCTCTTACTTCTTTTGTCCTTTCTCCTGTTCACCTGCCACCACCAGGAGTGGGGTGTGTGTGTGTGTGTGTGTGTGTGTGTGTGTGTGTTGCTGGGGGTGCTCTTCACCTCCCCTTGTGGGAAGTTGATCCAAAACTGTGAGGTTGAAATAGTGCTTGAACTCCAATGACACTAGATGCTGCCATCCTGTGGCTTAGCATTAGTGTCTGGGATGATTGGGGCAAGATCTCAACCTCCCCGCAACCCACTTCACTGCTGGCAGAATCCCTCCTGCCCCCCCTGCTAGAGCCGCCTCCCTGCCCAACCTGGGTGGGGGTGGAGAAGAGGGTTCTGATAACTTGAGCTGTGGTTTGGAGGTGGAACAGCTGTCAAGGGCACTGAGGGGGAAGTAGCAGGATCTCATCCTTCAAGGAGGGGGGTTGGCACTGGAGGTTACTAGAAAGGACAAGAAGACTCCATTCTGGGGTTCAGGAGGTGAATTCATCCCTCAGTGGTGGGGAGGTGCTGGGTGGAAATACTGCTGGTTCCAGATGCCCTTAATTCCCCCTGATTCCTCGGGGCGTTTGAGTCTTTGACAGGTTCTCGTTCCCTTGCAGCAGGAGGACGTCATGGCCAGAGTGATGCACCAGCTCTGCATCATCCGGCACTTGTGCCAGGTGCCTTAGACACTGCAAGGGCTGTGCCTCTGTGGACATCAGCAACTCCCGCTCCCTGCTGCAGGTACTGCTCTGGCTCACTGTAAATGGCGAGCTAGTGGAAGGGGAAATGGAGCCCCCTGGCACTCAGTAAAAGGGAAAGTGGTGGATTCTCCATCTCTTGATGTCATTGAATGAAGACTAGATGCCTTTCTGGAATGTGTGTGCCCAAAAAGTACCTATTGTACTATACAGGAAGCCTATGATATGCAGGGGGTTAGATGAGATGCTCTAAAGGTCTCTTCTGGCCATAAAGTGTAGTAATTTTGGAAACACTGAGTGTAGCATTGGGAGCAGCCTCTGATGCTTTACTGTCTAGCCGGCTTGCTTCCTAGAATGAAGACGCATCGAGTGGGGTGATCCACAGAGAGTAGCTGAAACCTTCAAAGTGTCAGGGCAGCAGCAGGACATTAGCACTTCAGGGGATGGGTGGGTGTGGCAGTGACATCACAAAGGCCTTTTGCAGTGTAGTAGTTCCGGGGTGGGGCTCGTCCCTTCCTGGGGTACCTGGGAGCCAGGCTGCCCCGCTACAAAGCGAATAACAGTTAGGGCCCAGACCTTTGGGTAGGGGCTGAGCACACAATTAGCAGTTCGGCGCTCAGGCCTTTGTGCAGGGACTGAGCACACAATCAACAGCTCCGGCCCTGGGTCAGGGCGGGGAACAAACCAGTAGTCAGTCAGCGGCCCAGGCCTTGTAGCAGGAGCTGGGTCAGTTTGGGTTAGCCCAGGCCCTAGGTCAGGGCGGGGCAGCAAACCAATCGTCAGTCAGAGGCCCAGGCCCCTTGGACAAGGAGGAGGAGAGACTGCCACCCAGCATGGGGTGGCAGGGGGGAACACAGGCCCACCCACTCCACTGTGTTCCAGCCCGGGGCCCTATCCGCAGCAGTCCGTCTGCCGCGCAGTCAGTGGGGATCCTGACCGCAACACACTGACATGGGTTCGGGGTCTGCTATCCCCGGGCCACTTCCCATCTCCTCCTCCATGGGTACCTGTTCCTCCTGAGTTCCGTCTGCTGGGTCGCAGATCATGGGCTGCTCCGGGCCCCGAGCAGCAGGTAGGTCTGTCACTCCCTCTGGGCCCTTGGCGGGGGAAGCTCAGACCGTTCCTCAGGATACCGGGCTCTCGGCAGGCTCAGGTCCGCGGGAGCTCGGGCACCAGCGTCTGTCCTCTCTCGCTGCCGGCCAGCTACTGAGCGCTGTGGCTTGGCCTTTATACTTCCTGTCCCGCCCCTTGACTTCCGGGGGGTGGGGACAGGCCGCGGTGGCCTTGACTTCCTGGGGCGCCTGGGAGCCAGGCCGCCCCGCTACATGCAGTATCTCAGCGTATTGGTCAAAGGTGTTAGGGAGGTGGTGACCTCAGAGAGAGACGCTGACATCAGTCAGGGGCGCAGGGCCAGGGAAACCTCAGAGACCCCTGTGGCTTTGCTTTAGCAAGTCTCCTTCTCGAGGTCTCTCTTTGAGTACTGAGAGAGTATTAGGGTTCACGTATGTGAGTGTGAGCAGGAGCCTCTTTCGAGTTTTCTCCTTCCCTTTTACTGATTTTACTAGAAAACAGACGTCCCTGTTTAGAAGGTAAGAGCCTCCAAGAGGTTTTTGAACCTGCTCAGTCTGATCCACCTGGTGCCCGTTGAATTCTAGGCATGGAAAACACTAGTTCAAGGTGACAGAATTTTGTAGTCCACACGGGATTTTGTCCCGTGGAATCACTGGGGACATTAGGGTTTGTCCTTTTCGTTTTACCTTTTCCACCATCCCTCCTTCCTTTCTCTTCATCTCTTACTTCTTTTGTCCTTTCTCCTGTTCCCCTCCCACCACCAGGAGTGGTGTGTGTGTGTGTGTGTGTGTGTGTGTGTGTGTGTGTGTGTGTGTGTGTGTGTGTGTGTGTGTGTGCTGGGGGTGATCTTCACCTCCTCTTGTGGGAAGTTCATCCAAAACTGTGGGGTTGAAATAGTGCTTGGACTCCACAGACACTAGATGCTGCCATCCTGTGGCTTAGCGTTAGTGTCTCGGATGACTTGGGCAAGATCTCAACCTCCCCGCAACCCACTTCACTGCTGCCAGAATCCCTCCTGCCCCCACTGCTAGACCCGCCTCCCAGCCCAACCTTGGTGGGGGTCTAGAAGAGGTTTCTGATGACTTAAGCTGTGGTTTGGAGGTGGAACAGCTGTCAAGGACACTGAGGGGGAGGTAGCAGGAGCTCACCCTAGAAGGAGGGGGATTGGCACTGGAGGTTACTAGAAAGGACAAGAAGACTCCATTCTGGGTTTCAGGAGGTGAATTTATCCCTCAGTGTTGGGCAGGTGCTGAGTGGAAATACTGCTGGTTCCAGGTGCCCTTAATTCCCCCTGATTCCTCGGGGCGTTTGAGTCTGACTGGTTCTCATTCCCTTGCAGCAGGAGGGCGTCACGGCCAAAGTGAGGCACCAGCTCCGCATCATCCATCACTTGCCCCAGGTGCCAGAGACACTGCAGGGGTTGTGCCTCTGAGGCCTTCAGCAACTCCCGCTCCCTGTTGCAGGTACTGCTCTGGCTCACTGTAAATGGGGAGCTAGTGGAAGGGGAAATGGAGCCCCCTGGCACTCAGTGAAAGGGAAAGTGGTGGATTCTCCATCTCTTGAAGTCATTGAATGAAACTAGATGCCTTTCTGGAATGTTTGTGCCCAAAAAGTAACTATTGTCCTATACAGGAAGCCTATGATATGCAGGGGGTTAGATGAGATGCTCTAAAGGTCTCTTCTGGCCATAAAGTGTATTAATTTTGGAAACACTGAGTGTAGCATTGGGAGCAGCCTCTAATGTTTTACTGTCTAACCGGCTTGCTTCCTAGAATGAAGACGCATTGAGTGGGGTGATCCACAGAGAGTAGCTCAAACCTTCAAAGTGTCAGGCCAGCAGCAGGACATTAGCACTTCAGGGGATGGGTGGGTGTGGCAGTAACATCACAAAGGCCTTTTGCAGGAGCTCAGCCTATTGGTCAAAGTTGTTAGGGAGGTGGTGACCTCAGAGAGAGATGCTCACATCAGCCAGGCAAAACAGGGGCGCAGGGCTAGGGAAACCTCAGAGACCCCTGTGGCTTTGCTTCAGCAAGTCTCCTTCTCGAGCTCTCTTTGAGGACTGAGAGAGTATTAGGGTTCACATATGTGAGTGTGAGCAGGAGCCTCTTTCGAGTTTTCTCCTTTCCTTTTACCCATTTTACTAGAAAACAGAAGTCCCTGTTGAGAAAGTAAGTGCCTCGGAGAGGTTTGTAACCTGTTCAGTCTGATCCACCTGGTGCCATCTGAATTCTAGGCATGGAAAACACTAGCTTAAGGTGGCAGAATTTTATTCCCTCCCTGGGATTTTGTCCCGTAGAATCACTGGGGATATTAGGAAAACAACAAGGAGTCTGGTGGCACCTTAAAGACTAACAGATTTATTTGGGCATAAGCTTTCGTGAGTAAAAACCTCACTTCTTCGGATGCATAGAGTGAAAGTTACAGATGCAGGCATTATATACTGACACATGGAGAGCAGGGAGTTACTTCACAAGTGGAGAACCAGTGTTGACAGGGCCAATTCAAAAATCAGGGTGGATGTAGTCCACTCCAAATAATAGATGAGGAGGTGTCAATTCCAGGAGAGGAAAAGCTGCTTCTGTAGTGAGCCAGCCACTCCTAGTCCCTATTCAAGCCCAGATTAATGGTGTTGAATTTGCAAATGAATTTTAGTTCTGCTGTTTCTCTTTGAAGTCTGTTTCTGAAGTTTTTTTGTTCAATGATAGTGACTTTTAAATCTGTAATAGAATGACCAGGGAGATTGAAGTGTTCACATACTGTCTTATGTATGTTACCATTGCTGATGTCCGACATGGGGACATTAGGGTTTGTCCTTTTCCTTTTACCTTTTCCTCCATCCCTCCTTCCTTTCTCTTCATCTCTTACTTCTTTTGTCCTTTCTCTTGTTCCCCTCACACCACCAGGAGTGGTGTGTGTGTGTGTGTGTGTGTGGTGCTGATGGTTCTCTTCTCCTCCCCTTGTGGGGAGTTGATCCAAAACTGTGGGGTTGAAATAGTGCTTGGACCCCACTGACAGTAGATGCTGCCATTGTGTGACTTAGCATTAGTGTCTGGGATGACTTGGGTCAAGATCTCAACCTCCCTGCAACCCACTTCACTGCTGTCAGAATCCCTCCTGCACACCCTGTTAGAGCCGCCTCCCAGCCCAACCTGTGTCGGTGTGGAGAAGAGGATTCTGATGACTTGAGCTGTGGTTTGGAGGTGGAATATCTGTGAAGGGCACTGAGCAGGAGGTAGCAGGAGCTCACCCTACAAGGAGGGGGGTTGGCTCTGGAGGTTTCTAGAAAGGACAAGAAGACTCCATTTTGGGGTTCAGGAGGTGAATTCATCTCTCATTGATGGGCAGGTGCTGGGTGGAAATACTGCTGGTTCCAGGTTCCCTTAATTCCCCCTGATTCCTCGGGGCGTTTGAGTCTCTGACAGGTTCTCGTTCCCTTGCAGCAGGAGGACGTCACGGCCAAAATGATGCACCAGCTCCGCATCATCCTGCACTTACGCCACGTGCCTGAGACACTGCAGGGGCTGCGCCTCTGAGGCCTTCAGGAACTCCCGCTCCCTGCTGCAGGTACTGCTCTGGCTCACTGTAAATGGGGAGCTAGTGGAAGGGGAAATGGAGCCCCCTGGCACTCACTAAAAGGGAAAGTGATGGATTCTCCATCTCTTAATGTCATTTAATTTAGACTAGATACCTTTCTGGAATGTTTGTGCCCAAAAAGTAACTATTGTACTATACAGGAAGCCCATGATATGCAGGGGCTTAGATGAGATGCTCTAAAGGTCTCTTCTGGCCATAAAGTGTAGTAATTTTGGAAACAGTGAGTGTAGCATTGGGAGCAGCCTCTGATGTTTTATTGTCTAGCCGGCTTGCTTCCTAGAATGAAGACCCATTGAGTGGGGTGATTCACACAGAGTAGCTCAAACCTTCAAAGTGTCAGGCCAGCAGGAGGACATTAGCACTTCAGGGTTTGGTTGGGTGTGGCAGTGACACCACAAAGGCCTTTTGCAGGACGTCAGCTTATTGGTCAAATGTGTTAGGGAGGTGGTGACCTCAGAGAGAGATGCTGACATCAGAGAGAGATGCTGACATGAGGGCCAGGGAAACCTCAGAGACCCCTCTGGCTTTGCTTCAGCAAGTCTCCTCCTTGAGGTCTCTCTTTGAGGAAAGTAAGTGCCTCGGAGAGGTTTGTATCCTGTTCAGTCTGATCCACCTGGTGCCAGCTGAATTCTAAGCATGGAAAACACTAGTTCAAGGTCGCAGAATTTTATTCCCTCCCTGTGATTTTGTCCCGTAGAATCACTGGGGACATTAGTGTTTGTCCTTTTCATTTTACCTTTTCCTCCCTCCCTCCTTCCTTTCTCTTCATCTCTTACTTCTTTTGTCCTTTCTCCTGTTCCCCTCCCACCACCGGGAGTGGTTTGTGTGTCTGTGTGTGTTTGTGTGTTGCTGGGGGTGCTCTTCACCTCCCTTTGTGGGGAGTTCATCCAAACCTGTGTGGTTGAAATAGTGCTTGGACTCCACTGACACTAGATGCTGCCATCGTGTGGATTAGCATTGGTGTCTGGGATGACTTGGGGCAAGATCTCAACCTCCCCGGAACCCACTTCACTGCTGGCAGAATCCCTCCTGCCACCCCTGCTAGAGCCGCCTCCCTGGCCAACCTGGGTGGGGGTGGAGAAGAGGGTTCTGATAACTTGAGCTGTGGTTTGGTGGTGGAACATCTGTCAAGGGCACTGAGAGGGAGGTAGCAGCAGCTCACCCTTCAAGGAGGGGATTTGGCACTGGAGGTTACTAGAAAGGACAAGAAGACTCCATTCTGGGGTTCAGGAGGTGAATTCATCCCTCAGCGGTGGGCAGGTGCTGAGTGGAAATACTGCTGGTTCCCGGTGCCCTTAATTCCCCCTGATTCTTCAGGGCATTTGAGTCTCTGACAGGTTCTCGTTCCCTTGCAGCAGGAGGACGTCACGGCCAAAGTGATGCACCCGCATCATCCGCCACTTGCGCCAGGTGCCTGAGACACTGCATGGGTTGTTCCTCTGAGTCTTTCAGCAACTCCCGCTCCCTGCTGCAGGTACTGCTCTGGCTCACTGTAAATGGGGAACTAGTGGAAGGGGAAATGGAGCCCCCTGGCACTCACTAAAAGGGAAAGTGGTGGATTCTCCATCTCTTGATGTCATTGAATGAAGACTAGATGCCTTTCTGGAATGTGTGTGCCCAAAAAGTAACTATTGTACTATACAGGAGGCCTATGATATGCAGGGGCTTAGATGAGATGCTCTAAAGGTCTCTTGTGGCCATAAAGTCTACAAATTTTGGAAACACTGAGTGTAGTATTGGGAGCAGCCTGTGATGTTTTACTGTCTAGCCGGCTTGCTTCCTAGAATGAAGACGCATTGAGTGGGGTGATCCACAGAGAGTACCTGTGTCAAGGCTGTATCCCCACTTTGAAGTTTAGGGTACAAATGTAGGGGCCTGCATGAAAACTTCTAAGCTTAACCACCATCCCAAGGCTAATTTCCTCCCCTGGGTAGCCTTGAGAAACCTTTCACCAATTCCCTGGTGAATACAGATCCAACCCCCTTGGATCTTAAAACAAGGAGAAATTAACCATCCCCCCTCCTTCCTCCCACCAACTCCTGGTGAATCAAGATCCAAACTCCTTGGATCTTAAAACAAGGAAAAATCAATCAGGTTCTTATAAATAAGGCTTTTAATTAAAGAAAAAGGTAAAAATCATCTCTGTAAAATCAGTATGGAAATTAACCTTACAGGGTAATCAAACTTAAAGAGCTCAGAGGACTCCCCTCTAGTCTTAGGTTCAAAGTACAGCAAACAAAGATAAACACTCTAGTAAAAGGTACATTTACAAGTTGAGAAAACAAAGGAAAACTAACACGCCTTGTTTGAAATAGGAGAGACTTGTTTAGAAAGATGTGGAGAACCTGGATTGATGTCTGGTCCCTCTCAGTCCCGAGGGCGAACACCCACACAAACAAAGAACACAAACAAAAGCCTTCCCCTCCCCAAGATTTGAAAGTATCTTGTCCCCTTATTGGTCCTTTAGGTCAGATGCCAGCCAGGTTACCTGAGCTTCTTAACCCTTTACAGGGAAAAGGATTTTGGAGTCTCTGGCCAGGAGGATTTTATAGTACTGTACACAGGACAGCTGTTACCCTTCCCTTTATAGTTATGACAACCTCAAACCTTCAAAGTGTCAGGCCAGCAGCAGGACATTAGCACTTGAGGGTTTGGTTGGGTGTGGCAGTGACATCACAAAGGCCTTTTGCAGGATGTCAGCTTATTGGTCAAATGTGTTAGGGAGGTGGTGACCTCAGAGAGAGATGCTGACATCAGCCTGGCAGGACGGGAGCACAGGGCCAGGGAAACCTCAGAGACCCCTGTGGCTTTGCTTCAGCAAGTCTCCTTCTCGGGGTCTTTCTTTGAGGACTGAGAGAGTATTAGGGTTCACGTACGTGAGTGCGTGCAGGAGCCTCTTTCGAGTTTTCTCCTTTCCTTTTACTGATTTTACTAGAAAACAGACGTCCCTGTTTAGAAGGTAAGAGCCTCCAAGAGGTTTTGGCAGCTGCTCAGTCTGATCCACGTGGTGCCAGCTGAATTCTAGGCATGGAAAACAGTAGTTTAAGATGGCAGAATTTTATTCCATCCCTTGGATTTTGTGCCGTAGAATCACTGGGGACATTAGGGTTTGTCCTTTTTGTTTTACCTTTTCCTCCATCCCTCCTTCCTTTCTCTTCATCTCTTACTTCTTTTGTCCTTTCTCCTGTTCCTCGAAAACTGTGGGGTTGAAATAGTGTTTGGACTCCACTGACACTAGATGCTGCCATCCTGTGGCTTAGCATTAGTGTCTGGGATGACTTGGGTCAAGATCTCAACTTCCCCGCAACCCACTTCACTGCTGCCAGAATCCCTCCTGCCCCACCTGCTAGAGCCGCCTCCCTGGCCAACCTGGGTGGGGGTGGAGAACAGTGTTTTTTTCATACATTCATAGATTATCGGACTGGAAGGGACCTCGAGAGGTCATCGAGTCCAGTCCCCTGCCCGCCTGGCAGGACCAAATACCATCTAGACCATCCCTGATAGACATTTATCTAACCTACTCTTAAATATCTCAAGAGATGGAGATTCCACAACCTCCCTCGGCAATTTATTCCAGTGTTTAACCACCCTGACAGTTAGGAACTTTTTCCTAATGTCCAACCTAGACCTCCCTTGCTGCACTTTAAACCCATTGCTTCTGGTTCTATCCTTAGAGGCTAAGGTGAACAAGTTTTCTCCCTCCTCCTTATGACACCCTTTTAAATACCTGAAAACTGCTATCATGTCTCCTCTCAGTCTTCTCTTTTCCAAACTAAACAAAGCCAATTCTTTCAGCCTTCCTTCATAGGTCATGTTCTCAAGACCTTTAATCATTCTTGTTGCTCTTCTCTGGACCCTTTCCAATTTCTCCACATCTTTTTTAAAATGCGGTGCCCAGAACTGGACACAATACTCCAGCTGAGGCCTAACCAGAGCAGAGTAGAGCGGAAGAATGACTTCTCGTGTCTTGCTCACAACACACCTGTTAATACATCCCAGAATCAGGTTTGCTTTTTTTGCAACAGCATCACACTGTTGACTCATATTTAGCTTGTGGTCCACTATAACCCCTAGATCCCTTTCTGCCGTACTCCTTCCTAGACAGTCTCTTCCCATTCTGTATGTGTGAAACTGATTGTTCCTTCCTAAGTGGAGCACTTTGCATTTGTCTTTGTTAAACTTCATCCTGTTTAACTCAGACCATTTCTCCAATTTGTCCAGATCATTTTGAATTATGACCCTGTCCTCCAAAGCAGTTGCAATCCCTCCCAGTTTGGTATCATCCGCAAACTTAATAAGCGTACTTTCTATGCCAATATCTAAGTCGTTGATGAAGATATTGAACAGCGCCGGTCCCAAAACAGACCCCTGCGATACCCCACTCGTTATGGCTTTCCAGCAGGATTGGGAACTATTAATAACAACTCTCTGAGTACGGTTATCCAGCCAGTTATGCACCCACCTTATAGTAGCCCCATCTAAATTGTATTTGCCTAGTTTATCAATAAGAATATCATGCGAGACCGTATCAAATGCCTTACTAAAGTCTAGGTATACCACATCCACAGCCTCACCCTTATCCACAAGGCTCGTTATCCTCTCAAAGAAAGCTATCAGATTGGTTTGACATGATTTGTTCTTCACAAATCCATGCTGGCTGTTCCCTATCACCTTACCACCTTCCAAGTGTTTGCAGATGATTTCCTTAATTACTTGCTCCATTATCTTCCCTGGCACAGAAGTTAAACTCACTGGGGTCTGTAGTTTCCTGGGTTGTTTTTATTTCCCTTTTTATAGATGGGCACTATATTTGCCCTTTTCCAGTCTTCTGGAATCTCTCCCGTCTCCCATGATTTTCCAAAGATAATAGCTAGAGGCTCAGATACCTCCTCTATTAGCTCCTTGAGTATTCTAGGATGCATTTCATCAGGCCCGGGTGACTTGCAGGCATCTAACTTTTCTAAGTGATTTTTAACTTGTTCTTTTTTTATTTTATCTGCTAAACCTACCCCCTTCCCATTAGCATTCACTATGTTAGGCATTCCTTCAGACTTCTCGGTGAAGACCGAAACAAAGAAGTCATTAAGCATCTCCGCCATTTCCAAGTTTCCTGTTACTGTTTCTCCCTCTTCACTAAGCAGTGGGCCTACCCTGTCTTTGGTCTTCCTCTTGCTTCTAATGTATTGATAAAAAGTCTTCTTGTTTCCCTTTATTCCCGTAGCTAGTTTGAGCTCATTTTGTGCCTTTGCCTTTCTAATCTTGCCCCTGCATTCCTGTGTTGTTTGCCTATATTCATCCTTTGTAATCTGTCCCAGTTTCCATTTTTTATATGACTCCTTTTTATTTTTTAGATCATGCAAGATCTCATGGTTAAGCCAAGGTGGTCTTTTGCCACATTTTCTATCTTTCCTAACCAGCGGAATAGCTTGCTTTTGGGCCCTTAATAGTGTCCCTTTGAAAAACTGCCAACTCTCCTCAGTTGTTTTTCCCCTCAGTCTTGATTCCCATGGGACCTTACCTATCAGCTCTCTGAGCTTACCAAAATCTGCCTTCCTGAAATCCATTGTCTCTATTTTGCTGTTCTCCCTTCTACCCTTCCTTAGAATTGCAAACTCTATGATTTCATGATCACTTTCACCCAGGCTGCCTTCTACTTTCAAACTCTCAACGAGTTCCTCCCTATTTGTTAAAATCAAGTCTAGAACAGCTTCCCCCCAGTAGCTTTTTCAACCTTCTGAAATAAAAAGTTGTCTCCAATGCAGTCCAGGAATTTGTTGGATAGTCTGTGCCCCGCTGTGTTATTTTCCCAACATATATCCGGATAGTTGAAGTCCCCCATCACCACCAAATCTTGGGCTTTGGATGATTTTGTTAGTTGCTTAAAAAAAGCCTCATCCACCTCTTCCACCTGGTTAGGTGGCCTGTAGTAGACTCCTAGCATGACATCTCCCTTGTTTTTTACCCCTTTTAGCCTAACCCAGAGACTCTCAACACTTCCGTCTCCTATGTCCATCTCTACCTCAGTCCAAGTGTGTACATTTTTAATATACAAGGCAACACCTCCTCCCTTTTTCCCCTGTCTATCCTTCCTGAGCAAGCTGTACCCATCCACACCAACATTCCAATCACGTGTATTATCCCACCAAGTTTCAGTAATGCCAACAATGTCATAGTTGTATTTATTTATTAGCACTTCCAGTTCTTCCTGCTTATTCCCCATACTTCTCGCATTTGTATATAGACATCTAAGATACTGGTTTGATCTTTCCTCCCAGTTTTGTCCTGACCCTCCTTTCCCTCTGACAATATAGCCCACACTCCCTCTCGTTTTTGACCCATCTCCCCGGTCTCCATGTTCCCCACTTACCTGTGGGCTTTGCTCACCTGTCCCCGTCGAACCTAGTTTAAAGCCCTCCTCACTAGGTTAGCCAGTCTGTGTCCAAAGGTACTAATAACTTGAGCTGTGGTTTGGAGGTGGAACAGCTGTCAAGGGCACTGAGGGGGAGATAGCAGGAGCTCATCCTTCAAGGAGGGGGGTTGTCACTGGAGGTTACTAGAAAGGACAAGAAGACTCCATTCTGGGGGTCAGGAGGTGAATTTATCCCTCAGTGGTGGGCAGGTGATGGGTGGAAGTAGTGCTGGTTCCAGGTGCCCTTAATTCCCGCTGATTCCTCGGGGCGTTTGAGTCTCTGACAGGTTCTCGTTCCCTTGCAGCAGGAGGACGTCACGGCCAAAAGTGATGCACCACCTCCGCATCATCCGGCACTTGCGCCAGATTCCTGAGACACTGCAGGGGCTGTGCCTCTGAGGCCATCAGCAACTCCCGCTCCCTGCTGCAGGTACTGCTCTGGCTCACTGTAAATGGGGAGCTAGTGGAAGGGGAAATGGAGCCCCCTGGCACTCACTAAAAGGGAAAGTGGTGGATTCTCCATCTCTTGATGTCATTGAAGGAAGACTAGATGCCTTTCTGCAATGTGTGTGCCCAAAAAGTAACTATTGTACTATAGAGCAAGCCTATGGTATGCAAGGGGTTAGATGAGATGCTCTAAAGGTCTCTTCTGGCCATAAAGTCCCCTAATTTTGGAAACACCGAGTGTAGCATTGGGAGCAGCCTCTGATGTTTTACCGTCTAGCCGGCTTGCTTCCTAGAATGAACAGGCATTGAGTGGGGTGATGCACAGAGAGTAGCTGAAACCTTCAAAGTGTCAGCCCAGCAACAGGACATTAGCACTTCCGGGGAAGGGTGGGTGTGGCAGTGATATCACAAAGGCCTTTTGCAGGACGTCAGCCTATTGGTCAAAGGTGTTAGGGAGGTGGTGACCTCCGAGAGAGATGCTGACATCAGCCTGGCAGGACAGGAGCACAGGGCCAGGGAAACCTCAGAGACCCCTGTGGCTTTGCTTCAGCAAGTCTCCTTCTCGAGGTCTCTCTTTGAGGACTGAGAGAGTGTTAGGGTTGACGTATGTGAGTGTGAGCAGGAGCCTCTTTCGAGTTTTCTCCTTTCCTTTTGACGGATTTTACTAGAAAACAGACGTCCCTATTTAGAAGGTAAGAGCCTCCAAGAGGTTTTGGAACCTGCTCAGTCTGATCCATCTGGTGCCAGCTGAATTCTAGGCATGGAAAACAGTAGTTTAAGATGGCAGAATTTTATTCCCTCCCTGGGATTTTGTCCCGTAGAATCACTGGGGACATTAGGGTTTGTCCTTTTCGTTTTACCTTTTCCTCCATCCCTCCTTCCTTTCTCTTCATCTCTTACTTCTTTTGTCCTTTCTCCTGTTCCCCTTTCACCACCAGGAGTGGTGTGTGTGTGTGTGTGTGTGTGTTTGTGTGTGTGTTGCTGGGGGTGCTCTTCACCTCCCCTTGTTGGGAGTTGATCCAAAACTGTATGGTTGAAATAGTGCTTGGACTCCACTGACACTAGATGCTGCCATCGTGTGGTTTAGCATTAGTGTCTGGGATGACTTGGGGCAAGATCTCAAGCTCCCCGCAACCCACTTCACTGCTGCCAGAATCCCACCTGCCCCCCCTGCTAGAGCCGCCTTCCTGCCCAACCTGGGTGGGGGTGGAGAAGAGGGTTCTGATAACTTGAGGTTTGGTTTGGAGGTGGAACAGCTGTGAAGAACACTGAGGGGGAGGTAGCAGGAGCTAATCCTACAAGGAGGGGGGTTGGCACTGGAGGATACTAGAAAGGACAAGAAAACTCCATTCTGGGGTTCAGGAGGTGAATTCATCCCTCAGCGGTGGGCAGGTGGTGGGTGGAAATACTGCTGGTTCCAGGTGCCCTTAATTCCCCCTGATTCCTCGGGGCCTTTGAGTCTCTGACAGGTTCTCGTTCCCTTGCAGCAGGAGGACGTCACGGCCAAAGTGATGCACCAGCTCCGCATCATCCGGCACTTGTGCCAGGTGCCTGAGACACTGCAGGGGCTGTTCCTCTGAGGCCTTCAGCAACTCCCGCTCCCTGCTGCAGGTACTGCTCTGGCTCACTGTAAATGGGGAGCTAGTGGAAGGGGAAATGGAGCCCTCTGGCCCTCACTAAAAGGGAAAGTGGTGGATTCTCCATCTCTTGATGTCATTGAATGAAGACTAGATGCCTTTCTGGAATGTGTGTGCCCAAAGAGTAACTAT
>NW_027052953.1:0-32482 GCF_011386835.1 Chrysemys picta bellii
ATCTCTTAAGGTCCCTTCCAGGCCGATATTTCTGATTCTGTTGGGCTCTATTGTAAATGACTGGATAATTATAGTCACTTGAAAAAGAAACGAAGACCCATTTGTCTTGTAACCACCCATTTCGTTGTCACTTTATTTCATTCAATTAAAATTTTTGATGAAAATCCATTCTATAAACACCTGCATTTTTAAGCACCAGAAAGGTCAGTGAGCCCCTGTCATTCTGACCCTCGCTAACCCATGACTTGAGACCTACTGCTATGCAGGGCCAGCTCCAGCTTTTTTGCCGCCCCTAGTGGCGAAGCCACAAAAAAAAAAAAAGATAAAGCCGCGATTGGCGGCACTTCAGCGGCAGCTCTACCACGCCGCTTCATTCTTCGGCGGCAATTCAGCGGCGGGTCCTTCCCTCCGAGAGGGAGTGAGGGACCCGCCGCCGAATTGCCGCCGAAGAACCGGATGTGTTGCCCTTTTCCATTGGCTGCCCCAAGCACCTGCTTCCTTTGCTGGTGCCTGGAGCCGGCCTTGCTGCTACGGGGCTATATTACAAGACTATGGGCTGGATCCTTAGGTGGTGGAAAGCGGTGTCGCTCCATTGACTTAAATAAAGCTATGGCAATTCATATCAGCTGAGAATCTGGCCCCATGACCCCAGTGGAGTTACACGAGGGATGAATTCGACCCCATATGTTTAGTTTTACATAGAAGACTGGACTTCACACTTCTTTCCAGCTACAAGTTTCAACCTGCAGTCTACAAAAGCAATCAGCATTCCAGCACAGTTGAATAGTGTAATAAATGGGTTAGCGCATTTATGTGCACCACTGCCCTCTACTGGATGGAATCCAAACTACTCAACTTTTCCATTATTAAAATTTATTATTTCGGGGGTGCCATATTTACATACTACCTTATTAAAAACTTTTTGGCCACTACCCTGGTGCTATTATTTTTAGTAGGAAATGCCTTCACTCATTCTGAAAAGGAATTAATTATTACCAATAAATACTGGAATCTTTCCTTACTTCTTGGCAATTTATTAATAAAATCAATTTGAACCCTGTGCCACGGCCCAAGCCTTCGTTGGTGCATCATGGGTTGCCAGTGCAGAGGACGAGCCTCGTCCTGACTGTACCGCACACAATTCCGCACCCATATTTTAATATTATTCTTTCCAGGGGTCGGCCACCTTTCAGAAGTGGTGTGCCGAGTCTTCATTTATTCACTCTGATTTAAGGTTTCACGTGCCAGTAATACATTTTAACATTTTTAGAAGGTCTATTTCTATAAGTCTATAATATATAATTAAAGTATTGTTGTATGTAAAGTAAATAAGGTTTTTAAAATGTTTAAGAAGCTTCATTTAAAATTAAATTAAAATGCAGAGGCCCCCGGACCGGTGGCCAGGACCCAGGCAGTGTGAGTGCCGCTGAAAATCAGCTCACATGTCGCCTTTGGCACGCGTGCCATAGGTTGCCTACCCCTGATTCATACACTCCCATTCTTGTCGGGCTATTGTATCTACCCGATTATTCCAGGCGGTTTTTATACCTGTTTCTTTACTGTGTGCCCTTAAATGTCGCACCTTTAACTGTTTAGGGTTTTTTGTTACCCACTGGTAAATCTTTTTTTTTTTTTGAATATGCAATTTTTTTTAATTTGCTGCTTTTCACCTGTTCCTATACCAATGCTTTATCCAAAACTGTATTCCCTTCACACAAAAATCACTGTCAGCATAAATATATACGGGCTGTGGGGAATTTTCATATTGCCTTCAAAACTGATAAATTGCTTGGAGCTTGGCATGCTGAGCCGATCCATGATCTAAATGTCCCTGAATGACTTCCTCTTCTAAGTTAATGGCAGCGTATTTTACACACCTTTTCCTTTTTACTACCATTGCACTCCCATCAGTAAACCAGACGTGCTTTTCTTGACCCATGGTATCTAATTCTTCCAGTGGGGGGTTCTCTGAAAATGTCCACGCAGTGTGCAGAGGCAGTCAAAAAAGCAAGCAGGATGTTAGGAATCATTAAAAAGGGGATAGAGAATAAGACTGAGAATATATTATTGCCCTTATATAAATCGATGGTACGCCCTCATCTCGAATACTATGTACAGATGTGGTCTCCTCATCTCAAAAAAGATATACTGGCACTAGAAAAGGTTCAGAGAAGGGCAACTAAAATGATTAGGGGTTTGGAACGGGTCCCCTATGAGGAGAGATTAAAGAGGCTAGGACTCTTCAGCTTGGAAAAGAGGAGACTAAGGGGGGATATGATAGAAGTATATAAAATCATGAGTGATGTGGAGAAAGTGGATAAGGAAAAGTTATTTACTTATTCCCATAATACAAGAACTAGGGATCATCAAATGAAATTAATAGGCAGCAGGTTTAAAACAAATAAAAGGAAGTTCTTCTTCACACAGCGCACAGTCAACTTGTGGAACTCTTTACCTGAGAAGGTTGTGAAGGCTAGGACTATAACAGAGTTTAAAAGAGAACTCCACGAGGACACATTTTCAGCCTCATAACTATATACCTGAAAATTACAACCTATTACATTGCTATAACAACAATGCTCCGTGCACCATGAGCCTTCTGAAAACACCCAACGTGACAAACTTTGCATTGGATACCACACAATCATATTATAAGGATGAACATGGGGGTGCAGGGTGTTCCCCAAGGTATAGAGCATCACAGGGTGTCTGTCCCCTACAGGGCCTGAAGGGATAAATTAGGCTAATTAACCTGTAGGCCACATCTGGAGGAGAGTCAGGGAGTGCTGCGGCCTAATTTGCTGATAAAGTCCAGCTGGGGGAGGAGCTGGCCCAGGTTTATAAAGCCAGGAAGTTGGCAGCAGAATGTGGCTACAGGGAAGGAATCCCTGGGAATAGGGAGGTCTGTCACAGGGTTCAGTAGTCTGTAGTTACTCCCTGGGAGGAGGGAGTTTGAGCTGTTATACCCACAGCGGGAGGAACCAGAAACTGTAGAAAGGAGTCCAGGGGAAGAGCAAGGGGGTCTGAGGGAAAGCAGACCGCAGTTGCCCAGTGCAAGGTTCCTGGACTGGAACCTGGAGTAGTGGGCAGGCCTAGGTTCCCCTGCTAGCCACGGGGGAAGTGGCACCCTCAGGGGAGTGCCAGAGAAGACTGCCTGAGACCGTTCATGTGGAAGAACTTTGGTACCCTGTAGGGAAAAACTGCTGAGTGACTTGGCCGGAGAGCTAAGTCACCAAGAGCAGGCTGCAGCTTGTGGAACTAGAGGGGGGCCAGAGAGGTGGAGAGACCGCATGTAACCGCGGGAAGGGGCATTGACCTCATGAAGCTAATGCCCAGAAAGGCCAGAGGAGGTGCCATTCTAGTGGTGAGTCGAGCTCCCCGTCACAGAAGCATTGAAAGTGACTGGCCGATCGGATTATTTCTGAGAAGTACTGACTGAGCTGCTCCTGGAGATGGGTTCTCTCCCCTCGCTCCTTTGGAAGGTAATAAATAATACACGAATAACATAAATACTCTTTTGAACTTCTATAGCAACTTCCGCCTGCGGGTTTACAATCAGCATGGAATGCAGCCGAATAGCGCCTCATGTGACATAGCAAAGTATTATCCCTAAGTCACAGACGGGGCATCTAAGGCACAGAGACACTTTGTGACTTACCTACGGTCTCCTAGCAAATGTGAGGCAGACTCAGGAATAGAAGCTGCATCTCCTAACTCCTGCACATGCTTTGCCATAAAACCAGCCCTATCCCAGGGAGGTTTTTTAGTGGTCTTTGGTCAAAAGTTGAGCTCAGCTCTTTGGCCAGGCCAGAGAAATCCAGCCGATATAGCCTGTGGGCATAGAGTGATATTACTGTAAGGTGAAATGCTCTGTTGCACCAGGGGTGTGCCTGGTGCCACCTTCCAGCTTGTAGTGCCACCTAGAGGTACTCTACGGAGCTGAGCTTCTGAAAGACAAAAGCTGAAGCCTGAGATTCTCTGCAAACAGAATTTTGCATCCATCGGGAAATGCTGCCTTTGGGCTGCTTTAATATTTCATTTGACCACTACAGACCAGACTGTAGCCCACCCTTACATGGCTATGCAGGGATGTACTGGGAAGCAAGACCCTGGTGACACTCCCACTCCGCTCTGCTGCCTCTCCACATTGCAGGTGCAGGCATGGGAGAAGAAGAGTTGCACACCTGGCATTTCACCTCCACCCCCGGTCCATGCAGGTGGATGGGAGGGGGTGGAGAGGGGTAGGAAATGGGTGGAATCTTGGCTTTGCTCTTCCTCCCCCCAATACAACATGCTTAATTATTTGCTCCATTTATCTTTCTCGGTACTGAACTTAAGATGGCCTCTGCAGTGTGTATAGGAGAGATTAGGGTTACACTTTTTTTCTGAGCAAAGCTTGTACTCCACCATGTCTTCAAGAGAAGTCTGCAGCTCCATCAGACGCACAAGCAGACATCTTGGGGTCCAATTTACAAGCATTTAACTCTTCGAAGACGTGGGTTGTCACAGATGCAGCCGATGTGTCTTCTATAACCTGAACATCTAGAAATGCATCTGCTGGCCTACCCCTGACATCAAGATAAGACACGCAATGACTTAATACTCGACGCCCATTTGCACTGGTGCATTCATCAGACATATATGCACATTTTTTGAATGTGGTGAGAGAGTTCTTCATTTTTTCAACTGCTGAGTCTTTCAATGTTGCACCGCATGATTCTAACCAGTCCATTGAGTTTCTTGCAGAAGGATAAGCTTTCGTGGGCTAAAACCCACTTCATCGGATGCATGCAGTGGAAAATACAGTAGGAATATATATATACACAGAGGACATGAAAAAATGGGTGTTGCCATACTAACTATAATGAGAGTAATCAGTTAAGGTGGGCTTGTTATAGTTAGTATGGCAACACCCATTTTTTCATGTCCCCTGTGTATACCGGTGTATATATTCCTACTGTATTTTCCACTGCATACATCCGATGAAGTGGCTTTTAGCCCCCGAAAGCTTATGCTCAAATAAATTTGTTAGTCTCTAAGGTGCCACAAGGACTCCTCGTTCTTTTTGCTGATACAGACTAACACGGCTACCACTCTGAAACCTTGCAGAAAGATAGTGAGCATTTGCTGGTCTTGGTTGGAACCAGTGTCCAACTTCAGGGTTAACAAGTAACAATGCACTTAACATTGGCCTCCAGTTTGTAGGATGTGTTATCTTTTGCTTAAATAGAAAGTATGTTACAACAGCCATGTTTGTTTGCATAAACTGTGTTGTGTCTCCAGCATTCTTAACAGCCTCATTAAGTACTTCTGGCAGTGACTGGCTTATAAGGCTTTCAGCAGGCTTGGTGTTTTGCAGCCTTTTCATGTAGTTTGTCAGCTCTGGCTTTGCTGATCGGTCCGGCAAACCAAGATCCTCCAGTTTTACCAATTGTAACAGTGGGAAGCTTTCCTTCTTCGTAAGCTTATTTGCAAGAAGTGCACCAGCAGCCATGTTTTGTAACTTCAATAAATGGGACAAGTTTGACCGACAAACATCGGGAATTGCCTTTAGATTGTGGAGACTTTCTTCAGTAGGCAGCTGTATTTGTGCTTCGGGCTGTTTGGATGTTTTGAACCTGCAGAGGACAGGTTGGTATATTCCTGGTTCTTGGTATTTTCTTCAGCTTGGTTGGGTTGACCCCTGGGAGGGTGATGGGGGAGTTTTTTTTGGGGGGTGGGGTGTAGGGAAATTCCTGGTGTGGCTGGAGAGGATGTGGAAACCGCAGGAGGGGATTAATATTTATGCTTCCTAGTGAGAGCAGCTACAGAACGGTGCCATTTCGACACTGACGGAGTAATGCTGGATTCTACGAGGAAAAGGCATTATCGGTGATGTGACTCCAGGGGATCCAGATTCTCTGAGTTTGGTGCATCCAGCTATCATAGAATCGTAGAAGATCAGGGTTGGAAGAGAGCTCAGGTGGTCATCTAGTCCATGAAGCTAAGAAGCTATCTGTTACCATGCCGGGAGTCTGGGTATCTGAGGTACAACCTGTCCTGCCTGGCGAAGGCGGAAGATCAACTCAGCACTTAAAACAACTAGCAGAGTGTGTGGGTCAACTAGCTGCACCAGCAGATGCTGCTTCAATTCCCCAGCAACCACAAAGAGGGTTGTGCGGGGGGGAAGTTTCTTGCTACATATGGTCACAGATGGGCCATTTATTACAATATGAATGTAGGGCTAAGAATAATGCCTGGAAGCCATCAGGAAATTAGGGGTGAGGGCTGGGCTTATTGGCCAGACCCTCTGTTATCATGGTGATGGATACGGTGATGGATACGGTGAATCAGAATAGACTAGGGACTAACTGAAGCAGAGCAAAAGCCATTTACTGAAGTAGCATTACCTCTGTTGCTGGTGTTGTATGGGTCACTGTGAATCAGACAGCTGCTGCCTGGTTTAGTGGCTATGGGAGCTGCTGTTTCTCTAGTGACTTGAGAACTTTGAGCAAATATCCCCCTGACCTATCCTCATCTGCTTCCTGTCCACGGAACTGAGGGCCAAGAATTGTCAGTTAAAGGCAAGGCAGATCTCACTGTACATATTGGGGATGGCCTCAGCAGGGGACACCCCTTTGTGGTCACTGATATGGTCCAGTTTGGGAGTAGATTTTTGTAGACTGGAATCCGATGGCGATTCCATGTGCGTAATCAAACATCAGGGTGAGATGAAGATCGTGCTGAATTACACACTAACACCAATGTATCAATTTCATCTTCTGTGACTGATACAACAGTGCCCTTGGAGGATGTGAATATCCTTTTGTCCAGTTACAAAGGCATCTTAATGATAGGACTTAGCGCCAAGCTGGGATGGGCTCATTTGACAGCACTATATCGATACACCGAGATGTACACCCCATAAACAGAGACCCTCTTGCACAGCTGTGCCAAGACAGTAGAAAACCTGTTACAGGTCAAAAAAAGAGTGGTGATTTGGCCATCTCATGGACATCACCAGTTTTTCTAGTCACAAGGGAAGATAAAGTACACTGCTTTTGTGGGGTTGTTAGACAGCTAAATACTGTTACAAAAAACATACACCGCCAATCCTACAGATTGATGATGTTCTGGACCAATTTGGGGGTGCTCAGGAATCCATTACTCTGGATTTGCCCAGTGGATATTGCCAGGTTCTCTTACGGAAGTTCAGCATAAAGATAACCTTCACTATTGGGCTGCGTCATTATAGTTCAGTTCAGCTTTTTGGGATGACCCAGGGGCCTGCTGCCTCTCAGAGATTCATGACTTAAGCAGATGTTTCTTCTACTTGGATGGTATCATTGTGTACACCATCCAGCTGGATGGAGCATCCGCAATGTCTATGAGCAGCATAGGAATGTCGACAGTTAGAAGCAATGAGGCCACCATCTTCAGGGGAAGTTCTGAGTGGCAGTTGGGCCCAGAGTTTTGCAGGTATTTATGTGCCTAACTCCCTGAGTAAAGGTCAAAGTAAAGGTTAATCCATACTGGTTAACCACCTGCTCATAGGGAAAAGCAGGAATTTATGCCCCATTTTAGACAAAACCTTAACCTTAACTGGAGTCGCCACCAGGCACCTCCATAATACTTTATGTCGCTTATATGGTTAACAACCCTTGGTCCTTCCTTTAATACCCACCCGTGGTCATGGCAACAATGACGTACATGCTGCAGTGTGACCTCACAATGCTGTGATTTGAACACTGGCAGTTGGCCCTCAGTGTCAGTTGCTTTTACTTGGACAGAAGCAGAGGCTGGGTATTGTGCTGGCTAAAGTCGATTTCAGATCCAAGATCTACTCTTTTACTGAGGGGAAAAAAGTAAGTGGGGTTTCTTACTCCCCATGGCTGTCCTACCTCTGACCAACAGAGACCCACTTTGCTTAAATTCTGTTTGAAAAGGGTCGCCAAATTAAATTAATTTTTTTGGCCCAGAACCTCAAAGGTATTTAGGCACTTAACTGCCACTGAAATCCATGGGAGTTAGGAGTCTAAATACCTTTGAGAGTCTGGGCTTTTGTTCCATTTTATGTCTCTCTCGCTCTGGCATGAAAAGTGCCATCCTAACAGAATCCAGGAGGGAATCCAGCTGTCTGATCAGGGGCTACTTGTGCCCTACCTCTCTCTCACACTCAATTCTTTAGTTCAGCTGTAAAAATTGTGGCAGATAGGGAATAACTCCAGAGTTGATAAGGCTGCATGTTAAGGTTATATTTCATTAACCCAGCAAGGACTTCCGGAGATCACTGAGATGCCTAGAAAGACTTGCCCCCTCTGGGAGTCTCTTCCGCTGATCCCTCTCTGGGACCCTGTTCTAGGATCTCACACAGGGCCCTTGTCCCTGAAGTGGGGAATGAAAGGAAGTGGGTTCTGTTCCAGGCCTCCATTCATCTGTAGACGAGCTCCATACGCACAGACCCCAGAGGACACAATCAGGGGAGTCGCCCACTAACTTCAATGGGCTTGGATCAGGCCCAGATATAGGCCCAATAAAAAGATGGCTCCTGCTGTCCCTGCAGCAGAGTGTGGAAAGGAGAGGCTCTTTGCTGTGGCATTATTTCCTCCAGGTGCAGAATGGACAGTAGGGGATTTCCACTTCAGTTCCTGGAGATTTAGGGAAGCTGATCCCCATTCTGTGGCCTCACCCTCACAGCTGGCATGAGAGGCAGCAATTGGGCTTGAGACATGGCCCTTAAAATCTGCCTTCAAGTTGATTCTCCATAATTCTCCATCTTGGATGAAGAATAACATTTCCTTTCCCCACTATGGCAGATCATTTTGGTTTTGCGCTGCCCATTTCAATGTTTAAAATTTTCCAGGATTAGGAAGGAATGAGGAGATACATATACATGCTCTTTAATGCTTTTGGGGGTGCAATTCTCCCCCTGGGCTGAGGGTCAGCAAAAAGTCATGTACCTCTTAAATCCCACTAAAATCCAGAGCCTTGGAGAGTGCAATGAAATTTTGCAATGAATGTGAAGAGCTGTAATTTTTCCTGCTGTCTCCAGTAGAGCACAAGCAGCGGCGGCTCCAGACACCAGCGCTCCAAGCGCGTACCTGGGGCGGCAAGCCGCGGGGAGTGCCCTGCCGGTCGCTGCGAGGGTGGCAGTCAGGCTGCCTTCAGCGGCGCGCCTGTGGGAGGTCCACCGGTCCCGTGGATTCGGCGGTAATTCGGCGGCGGGTACGCCAAATCTGCGGGACCGGCGGACCTCCCGCAGGCGCACCGCCGAAGGCAGCCTGCCTGCCGTGCTTGGGGCGGCAAAAAAACTAGAGCCTCCCCTGAGCGCAAGCATGTAGATTAAAATTTAAATCTTTGACAGAGGATTTAAGTAATATTGGAGCACAATGTGATATTTTGAATACAGCTAAACTTTGTGTTGCCTACTAGACTAAGAAGTATATTGTGATATTGATTGATGACCATCAAGCCTGTAATCTTAGCTTTGTGAACTTCTTTCTCCATCTTTGTTCATAGCTCAAGTATTGGAGGAAACCAATGATTGTGAAATTAGTTAAGAGTCCCAACTTCTAAAGCAAGTAAACTTCAGGCTTAAAATGTGTTGGGTTTTATGGGCCAGATCTTCAGGTGCTATAAATCGACAGCTCCATTGACTTGAATGAAGTATTCTGATTTCTAGCAGCTGCGGATCTGACTCAACAAATGTATTATTCAAATGAAACGCATATGCGATGGACAGTGTTCAATGTGGGTTTTTTTAGAAGCACCATAACTGAATTTTGGGTTGGCAAATATTGTCATACATGTATAGTTGTTTAGATTTTTAGGTGCTTTATAATTCCACTCTTGGTGCCATCATTGTGTCAGATTAGTTTTGTCACCTCTTTTCTCTTTACAAACATTAACTAAGTAACCTTCCTCATCCCTGGGAGGTACAGAAGGGTCAGTATCATCCCTTATTGGTACATGGGGAAAGTGAGGCACGGGGCGGGGACATGAGTTGCCCAGCATCACACAGCGAGTGAGTGGCAAAGCCAGGATGAGAAATCTATTTCTGGTTTCCAGTCCCATACTCAAACCATTAGACCACACTGCTTATCCTTTGCATAATTTTGAGTATATTTATTGACTTTATTAAAATAACAAAGTTCCAAAAGGAACCCCCAAACCTTTGCTAATATACAATTTGAGTCAAGGATTTATTTCTGTATTTAAAAGAACTAGATTCATTACAGCTGAGCATTTACATGTTAAAAAGGAAGGCAATTCTCAACTGAGGTTCTGGCACCAACCTTTAATCTGGCCCCAGCACTTCTCATTTTGTAGAATCACAGAACTGTGGGGCTGGACGGCTCCTCAAGAAATCATCAAGTCCAGCCCCCTACGCTGAGGCAGGACCAAACAGGGTGTGATTCCCTGCTTGAGGAGACATCCCTGCGCTAGCTGTCATCAAGCTAGCGTGTTAAATAGCAGCATGGCTGCGACAGTTTAGGCAGTGGCTTGGGCTAGCCGCCAGAGTACGTACTCATAGGGTCCGGGTGGGGTTGTACTCGGGGTGGCTAGCCCCTCTCACCGCTGTCCATGCTATCCTTGCTACAGTGCTATTTTAGCAAGCCAGTGCGAATATGTGTATGCGAGCTGGGTATCACACCCCCAGCTGCAAGTGTAGAGATACACTTGGTGGGGGGGATTGGCAGGGGGTGCAGGGTCCCAGGCCCAGATTCTCAGAGGTATTTAAGCTCCTAACTGCCATTGATTTCCATGGAAGTTGGGAAACTCCAAACCTTTGAGGATCTGGGCCCCAGTTCTCGGGCTCTGCTGTCTGTGGCTCACATTTTTAGCCGGAGGACGACGCACACATTCTCACTAGCTTCAGGCTGGAAATTGTCCCGCAGACAATAAGATCGACTGAAACAAAACTGGCCACCCTTCCTGACTTGTTGCAGAATGGACATGCACAGCTTGCCAAGGGAGGAGAAGGAGGAGGACGCGGCTGCTGAGGGCACGTCCACCTTGGGAAGAGAGGAACATTCCAGTGGGAGTCAGCGTGAGCCGGAGCTGGCTCGAGAAGATACTCAAGATGGCCCAGCCAAGGTCGTTCCTAAGCAAAGTGGGCCCATCCTAAGGTGTCTAAAGCGAATCTGCCAAAAAGCGAAGAGAGGCCAGACGCGATATCCCCGAACTGTCACTACAGGTAAAAGGAAAGACTAAGGATGCGCTAAGGGGTGGGAATGAAGGGAGGCAAACTCAGTCTCAACCCCCATGTGTTCAAAGATTTGCAGTGATCCCAAAGGCTCTTGGGTTTGTGTTCCACTAAGGGGAAACTGAAGACAAGGCACAGAGAGTGGGGGGGAAAACATGGAAAAAGTGGAGGAGGGGAGAACAAATAGATGTGGCCGCATGGCTTTGCTAGTGGGTGGACGGCGCTCTTCCATGGCTGAGTCTGCATGCAGCTCGAGGGCAGCCCTCTGTTCTGCACGGGGGGCAGAGATCACTGCTGGAGCTTGGCAAATAAATAATGAGCTAGCAGTAATCAGTCCCAGTACTAATCATCCCGGAATCTCCCAGAGACTGGAATGACAGGAGACAGTGTTCCTGAATCAGGACCAGTTTGGTAAATGCTGGATCTCCATGAGGTCCTTCCATCCCCAGTGTGAACACAATACTTACAAGCCCTGATACAAACACTAGACCCGGGTGACGGTCAGACCCCTGTATTTCTAAGGCTCTCCGGCACTGGTGGAGGTGATGATGCCCCCAGAGCCTGTATTTCTCTGGGAATCTCTGGCTGCTGGAAGAGGAAGGGCAGTTTCTATTTCTCTCCACCACACACTGCTCTCCCTTCTCTTTCTTACCCTTATAGTGAAGTCATTGCTTGGAGCAGGCAGAACAATACAACACTAGGGATGACTGACTAGCCCAATACCTGGGTTGGAATGGGAGTCCTATTTCTGGATCCTAGAGCCTGGTTCTCATTACACTAAGGCCTCTTTCCACTGCTCTGGCAGGTACATCTCTCTCAGGAACCATAAGGAGGAATGGGGAGGGAGTAAAATGGGGCCTAGGTGTGGCCACGCTTCTGCACCCAGAAGTGTGCAAAGGAGACACCCCCACACACACTCTGGGCCCAGCTGGTGCCTCTCCACAATAGGGTCCTGCTCTTGGAGAGCCCGTAGGCATTACTATAATAAAAATCTTAAATAACAGCTAGAGACTTACATTGTTTCTAAATGAAAGCTTAGATGCTGCAGAACAAAAAGGCATTAGAAAAAAGAAGCCAATATGCCAGGCCACCGCGGCCCATCCCACGCTGAGCCCTGGTTTAGTCCAGTCTAGTTTTAAATGTCTTTAGCCAACGTTTCTCAAACAGTGGGTCTTGACCCCAGATGATTACACAGAGCAATCAAGGGAGTCAGGAGGCATTGAAAATTGTATTATAACCTAAAGCAAAAATAATCTTGCTCCCCCACTCCCTGTACATCTTTACCCTTCAAAGTCAAATATTCTTGGCCAACCTCTCACAACACACGTGCAGGTGAATTTTGTAGGGCTAACGTTGTTAGCAATGACACATTTCTAACTCTTATAGTGAGTGTAAAGGCGAAATTCTTTGACTTTGAATAAGTGGCCAACCCGAAAACCACAGACTTAAGCAATGGGGCTTCCACCACTTCCCTTGGGAGGATGTTATCCTGGCTGTTCCACCCATCACGAGCTCCTAGCTGCTTTCCCATGCTGCTGACGGGGGCAAAGCAGGATATGTGAACTGAATCCTAATTGCAAGAGCATCAGCCAGTCCTATTCAGCAATATTTGGCTGGCTAATGTTCATGCTATCGGACAAATCTATTATTTGGTTGGCCCTATACAGTACAGCGAGTCCTGGTATTTCTTTGGGTCTGTGCTCATTCATGTCCAATCGGAGAGCACAAGATATTATTGTGTAATGAATCAATGACATTTATCCAAGAAATAAAGGGGGTAGAGGATGTGACTGGAGTCAGGAGAACTATCTTCTATTCCCAGCATTGCCAGTGACCTGCTGTTTGACTGAGCCAGTCACTTCAGCTCCCTGTGCCATGGTTTCTCCAGCCATAAAAATGGTGGTAATAATACCGGCCCACCTTTAAAAGCCATTTGGAGATCCTCCCCTGAAAAACTCCATAGAAGTGCAAAGGAGTCTCATTCTGGGTCTCTCTTATTTTGTTTTTGTTTTTTAAGGAATCCCCAATTTGATTCTGATTTTGATCACACCAATCTCTCTTGCTTTGAGAGTCAGTGACTTATTTCACCAGCATCACAGTTTCCTTCACTTCTCCCCTGCTCAAGCAGGATATAGATGTCTAGCCCTATTCAAAACAAGCGGTGGGAATCAAACCAATCAAGCCAACAAACAAAAGATAACCCTACCCAGAGCAGAGATATCTTACCCCAAAAAGGGAGATGTGCCAGTGACGCCAAGCTTTCCATAGGAACTTCGCTATTGCTCATTGATTTTAGCTGGAAGGAGCCGAGATACCACGGTGATGGGCAGCAGTATACAACCCCAAGACAGACAGACCGTGTCCTTTCTTTGGTTTAAATGAACTGTCTTTTGGGCACCAATCAGTCCATGAATGACACCTCAGGGCGCGTTCGTTCCCCTTTAACCAGCAATGGCAGTAATTTCTGTCTTTCTGTCATTCTTTCTTTTTTATTAGTCCCAGATATCTCGTGCATGGAGACTATTTGGGAGGCGGATGAAAGTGGACGTGAGCAGCATGGCTGTGCTATGGAGGGAGCCATGCTCTTGCTGGAATCATGGAGAAATACTGTTGACTACTTCAATAGTAACAAGGAGGTATAAACCTTCTCCATCTAATCTGTAAACTAGTGTCCCCTCACGCTGTCCGTCCCACCTGACCCAGCCTGGGACATCCCAGAAGGTTTATCACGTAGGGTCTGACTTCTCTTCAAACCCTTTGCCTACAGCACTCAACCTTTCTTCTTTCACTTACTCCAGACAATCCAGCCTCTGGATGCTTTTCTCCTATTATACATATTAGGTGCCTTCTCCAGATACATCCCACAAACTCTTTGGTGATCTCATGCCCCGTTTGTCAGTGGTATCCTTGATTTGCAGGGATTTCCCACCACTCTGTGCTAGTTTCAGTAGATTCTTGCCCGGCTACTCCCCTGCCTCACACTATCTGTTGGACTCAAGGACGAGACATTTCCACCCAAGGTCTCCCCTGGCGACTGCTACTCTCTCAGGGCTGGTCTACACTGGGGGGGGATCGATCTAAGACACGCAACTTCAGCTACAAGAATAGCTACGAGAATAGCGTAGCTGAAGTCGACATATCTTAGATCGATTTACCTCGGGTCCTCACAGCACGGGATCGACGGTCATCGACTCCGCTTCCGCCTCTCGCTCTGGTGGAGTTCCGGAGTCGACAGGGAGCGCGTTCGAGGATCGATTTATCGCGTCTAGACGAGACACGATAAATCGATCCTCGATAGATCGATTACTACCCGCCGATCCGGCAGGTAGTGAAGACGTACCCTTAGATCTTCACTGACAAAACAAATGGGTCCAGCTTTGTCGCTTATACACATGGTGTCAAGGCTGAATCCCTACTCTGGCACTTCGAGTGCAGAAGGTGGAGGCTGGCAAGGATTTAAAAAAGCAATACCTGCCACTCCAGGCTTGTATTACACTCCCAAGGTTACAGCTTTTCTCTGACCTTGTCTTGGTAAACGCTGCCACCACCCAAATGCAAAAAAACCCCTTGGACCCAGGAAGGAGCACTTGGGAATTCTTCCCTGTGGGGTATCCTCAAGCCCTTTCAAATCCCGCCCCCTCCCTGCCCCCGGGGAAGAGGTGAGAAAGAAAACAAAGGAAATCTGCTGTTGCCACCAGTTAATTAAACAACATGCACAAACCTCTTAGGACACCAAAAATCCAATTCTGTTCTTAAAAAAGATAAATTTTGTTAAAAACAAAAAGGAAGAAAGTACACCTGGAACTTAGGCTTTTTGCTAGATCTTAAAAGAAAACAATTACAAAAATTAAGCATCAAGATAGCTCTCTTGAGGTTCAGCTTCAAGGTTACAAGCAAAACAAAAGTATCTGGGGTTAGCACAGAGGAGATCCACAAGCCAAAATAAAGAAATAAACCTGATCGCGCCTAGTTAAACATTCCCTGCCCAATGATTTTTCTCGGTATGGAAGATGAATTTTCATACCTGGTTGCAGCCTTACACAGAATTGCTGCTCCGTGTCCTGTCTCCAGAGAACAGACACAGACAAAGAGAAGTTTTTTCCCCATTTTAAAAAGTTTTAGCCCTCCATTGGATCTTTTGGTCAGGTGCCCACTCCTTTTCCTTTAGCTGGGGAACTTTGTTAACCCTTTACAGGTAAAGCAGCAGAGAACAGCCACCAAGAGGGACTTTATAGCTAACTGGCTGGCTGGGTGTTCATAAAAGGGAGCCCCCCCCTTCATTTATTACACATGGTCACGCTACATCTGGCTACTTGTCCTACAGAAAACAGGCCCTGTGTGGAGTCCTCCACATGGAGTCCCATTGCTGTTCTGCTTGTTCTCCTTGATCCAACCCTTCTCTGAACAAGTAGCTCACACAGTCAGGTCCTACACAAGCCAACATTCTGCTGGAAGCCATCAGAACCTTCTTAGACTGTCAATTCTTGGGAGCTGGGCCTGTGTCTTCCTTTGTTTGCAGACAGAGCCCAGTATATTGTAGGTGCTGCCCGGATACATCATCATCCTCAACTCACCACGATTTCTGCTCCTGACTATTCATTGTTCTGCAACATTGTTAATTTATCTACCAGGTGTTCCGTGTGGAGGGGTTTTGAATGAAGGTAGAATATTCTACCCGATGATGTTCTCTATCTAAATCCCTTTCACCCTGATATATATTTTTTCTCATTTTGGTTTAGGATTTCATTGTGAAAAAAAGTCTCTTAAGACTCTTGTTTGTTCTCAGCAAGAGCATCGACTGGCATAACATGCCTGACTTTTTTATTCACAACTTTGCATCAGACACTGCAGGAGCCATAGTGGTGAGTAAATAATATACACAGGGTCCGTGTTGTTGGCTGGAAAAGATTGATGAACTGTGGAGAATACTTAGCTGCTAAACCCACGCTAGGGTCCATGGAATCTGGAGAGTTATAAAGAACTTTGTTGTATACACTGAAGCAATTATTTCAGTGTGTAAAATTGAGGTCAGTGCTGATTGACTGGAAATATTAGTGTGAATGGACAGAGAGAGGATGCTAGTTGGTGGGAAGTAGGAGATGAGTGGACAGAGATGGATGAGGAAATGAGTGAGTGAATTTGTGGCTGGGTAGAAACGGATGAGATCCCTTTGGACAAGACCACTGGCTGAGTAGCTTCATGATCTGGGAGCTCTTCCATCAGAAAGGAAGATCCTGGGTTTTGGCTGGGCTCCTTGTTACTTTTGGAATATCTGATGTTCTTTTAGCTGGGGATTTATTGGAGACTCTGGAGAAGCCTGTGGCTAATTTAGCCTTTTTTGAGGCCTCCAGAGTTAGCTGTGATGCCAGGGCTTTGTATAACCTCCTCAATGAATGTGTGAGGGAGTAGGACTGATGCTGGGAGCAGTTGTGTCTCATTTACTATGTTTGCCCCTTTGTGACTTACAGGAGATGATTAAGAAAGAACCCTGGGACTCTCTCTCCAGCACCATACGGCTCCAGGCCATGGCCATCATTATCGAACTGAGGTAACGTGACTTCTCATTTAACTGCCCAGCCTTCACACCTGGCTTCTCACTCCATGCTCGGTGGGACCAGAGTTGCCAATAGCAGTCCCTCACTTCGTGCCTTTTTCTCTTTAGATGCTGAGGACTCTTTGGGGAGGAGCTAGGGGACTATTGCATGGCTGACTGATGATTTTCTACCCAGTAACATTGTAATCCTCTTTACTCCACATGTGATTCAAAGCCAAGAGTCTCTGCAGACATTTTGAGATGATTTTCTTTCTGGAGGTGTCAGCTGAGTCATTTCCTTCACTCTCTTCTGTAACGTTTCTGAGCCGGATTTACTATTCGGGTCACCAGTCCCTGCCCTCCCGTGCTTTTCCTGTGTTCTGTTAATCTTTGCCAGTGTCTTACTCTTCTACATTGTTACTGTTCACATGATCTTGTTCTCTTGTATAGTCCAGATGTCTCTTAGTCTCACGCTCCTTCAGCATAACCCTCAGTTCATGTCCTCACCATCTGATGCCTCCGTTACGCTTCAGCACCTCAAAGTCCAATCCAGGCTTCTTCCTTTTACCAGCAAAAAGCATGTGGTGAAGGCCATGGGCTCCCACCAGAGAAGGGTCCTGCTGAGAACATTCCTCAAGAGCGTGTTTTCCCTGCCACTTCTAACGACATTGCAGGCGCAAGGAGTAATCAGGGGTACAAGAGCCCAGGACACAAAGGTAACTCAAGAATGGCTTCCTGTTACTTACTTTGGGCCCATATTGGTGATATGTGACTACACTGTCAACGAAATTTCTCATGGAACGCCATTGTGGAGTATCAGTTGGGGACTTTAGCCCCGGTGACGTGGCCCTGATCATTCGTCCCATGCATACAGCAAGTAGCTGCCACATTCCCAATTATGAAAATGATCCATCCGTTTTCAATTTACTAGGGAACTACTGGGGATCCCAATCTGGGTGGTGAAGCTAAAATGAGGCATGTGGAATGAGGAAAACGTACTTAGTGCTTGCCCCAGAAATGGGGCTGGCTATTGTTTGATCACTGACCAGGTATTTCTGGTGTGTGGCACCTCCCACAGCTAGGTCCTCTTGCATGAAGGGGCTGAATAAAGTTGGGATCCTGCGGCACTCGATACAGCCACATTTTCAGCCTGAACTTTACTTTACTCCCTACTTTTGACCTGCAATTATTTGCAGTTACACCTTAGCACACGTGGGCACCTGAAATACCTGATTTCACACCTAAATCCAGTACTTTGGCATCCAAGTGATCAACTTGACGGGTGAAAAGACCAGTAGGAGCAAAGCTGCGCCTGCAAATTGTGGGTGTAAATATGGTGGCAAATCTTTAAACATCTGACCCGTACTGTGAGAGTTGCTAAAGCTTTCAGTGCCTGCGCTTTTTTAATTCTGAAAAGCCATTTATGGCCCTAAAGTTGAGGGGAGAGAAATTACAGACACTGGACCAAATTCACTACCAAAGTCAATAGAATTTAGAACACTTAATTTGCCTCACATCCCGCATGCTCACATATGCTCTCTCTAACCAAATCATTGGAGTGAATAGTATCTAAGACACAGAGGAGTAAAGGGCAAAGACACAGGGCCGGCGTAACCCATTAGGCGGTCGCCTAGGGCGCTACAATTTGGGGGGTGGCGACCACAGCGGTATTTCGGCGGCGGGACCTTCCGCCGCCTCTGTGGGGGGCGGCATTTCGGGGCGGGACCTTCCGCCGCCTTGGGCAGCAGAAAATCTGGCGGCGCTCCTGCAAAGACAAGGTGATATATTTGTTAAAGTGATATTTATTTCTAATGTTAAAAAATCTCATTTCAATGTAGGACTTTCTTTGCTATAACATTTTCCTTACTCTCTGATAAGGGCTTTGCTGCATGTTATCTTCCCAAGGGAGGCATTGATGAATTCATTACATCAGGTTTGGGGGATGATTTGGAAGATCAATTATAAGAAAAGGGTCATTTATACTGCAGATGTCTTTCTGTTATCAGTTTCCTTTGGTTTATAATGGAAATGAGGCAGGGATATAACGATGCATCTGGCTTTCTGGGTGATTGTCAAGAGCACAGCTTTGAATCACGGCAGGCCAATATCAGTTGAAACATGAGGCTAGTTTTCTCGAGATTCCTGAAGGATTCACTACCCAGAACAAATCTAAATACGGTTTCTCTTGCGCTCAGGGCACCCACATTATTGAATAAGTGAAGTAGCTAATTATTTAGCAACTATTGTGCACAAGAAGTATGGGCCAGACCCTTCGCTGGTATGAATCCGTGCAGCTTCACGCCTGCTGATGGAGCTATGTCAATATGCACTCATTGAGGATCTGGCCTTATTTTTATAGACCTTGTCTTAGGAGAAGGAGCCAGAATTTACCAACGTATATTGCTGAAGATCCACAGTAATATGTCAGCAGCCCCCCCATCAGCTCCCCCACCCCACTCCCAGCGCCTCCCGCCCTCTGGCAGCCCCGCTGATCAGCGCCCCCCACCCCCCCGCACGTCCCGATCAGCTGTTTGGTGGCATGCAGGAGGCTCTGGAGGGGAGGAGCGATGGCACGGCAGGCTCAGGGGATGAGGCGGGAAGGGGTGGAGGGGGGGCAGAGCCTGTGGCAGAGCCAGGGGTTGAGCAGTAAGCACCAGTAGCGTAGCTAGGGTGGACGCGGGGCAGCGGCCGCTCCCCCACCGAGCACAAGTGGCGCCTTTTTCATTTTACTCACCCGGGAGCAGAAAAAAAAAAGGCACCACCTGCTGCAGCGCTTTTACTGACGGGGCAGCGCTCCGGGTCTTGGCGGTACTTCGGCGGCGGGACCTTCACTAGCTCCGGGTGTCTTCGGCGGCACTGAAGCTTCATCGCCGAAATGACGCCGAAGACCTGCAGAGCGAGTGAATGTCCCGCCGCCAAGGTGCCGCCGAAGACCCGGAGCGCCGCCCTGTCAGTAAAAGGGCCGCAGCGGGTGGCGCTTTTTTTTTTCCACTACCCCTGTTCCCTCCACCTGGCTACGCCCCTGATGAGCACCCCCGGGCACATTGGAACGTCGGCGCCTGTAGCTCCAGTCCCGGAGTCGGTGCCTATACAAGGAGCCGCATATTAACTTCTGAAGAGCCACATATGGCTCCGGAGCCACAGGTTGGCCACCCCTGATCTAGCCTGATTTCTTGTATAATACAGGCCAAAGAATTTCACCCTGTGATTCTTGCCTCAAGCCCATAAGATAAATTATTTGTATAATCCACAGCTCTGTGGCGCTGAGCATAACGGTTTCCCCTCCTTTCAGGACCTCTTCTTTGGAACATTGCAGACCCTCAACGAGATGCTCCAGAGTCTGATTTTAGAAAATCCAGTTCCGGCTGAGCTAGAGAGCATCTTGCAGGTAAACAGGATCTGGAGATGCCGGTTGGAGGATGGTAAGGTAGGGAAGAGGAACAGGAAAATCTTGTTAAGAGCTTGTGAGGGAAAGGAGAGTTAAGGAAAGAACGGAGTGCCCCATCTCCACAGAGTTCTCCTATTAGGGCATATGTGACAAGGTTCATGTAGCACGGGGGAGTCTTCTATTTCCATCTGTGAGGTCTGACAATCTCCTCCATTGTTACCCTCAGTTTCTTTCCTGTCTCCTGGTGGCCCTTACATCACAGTGTCCTTTCCAAATGAGGACGTTATTCCCTTTACTGCCCATCATTGCCACTCCTGATGCAATTGGAGGGGTCGCTGTCAGGACTCTAGTCCCCCGTGAGGGCTGGCACCTGGCCTCCACAGAACTCCCAGCTCCAGCTGTCCCACAGTGAGAACCAGTGGGTGCAATGGGAACCAAGACTGCCGCTAACTACAGAGCATGAGGGCTGGCCCAAAGTCTGCAATTATGAAAGAATAGAAGTTTTCTTCCAGCTGCTCTTATTTTGCTGAATGAAATGCTGGATTGTGTGGCTTGTCCAGAGAAGACTTGGCCCTTCCCTTCCTTACATAGGACCCAATCCTGCATCCATTAAAGGCTCGATCCAATGCTCATTGAAATCAAATGGGGACCTTTCCGTTGACTTCAATGGGCATTGGATCGGTCCTTAGATCAATGTCAAAACTTTCATTGACTTCAGCAGGTGTGTGACTGGGCCCTCAGAGAGAAATGCACTTTGCTTTCGTTCGAAGAGAAGAATTCCATGTGTATTTTGAGTCTGCACAAAGCAGACGCAGCCTGTATCTGTAAGAGTGAGATGATTCAGCCAGAATAAAGATTATCCTTTGGGGATCACTTGTATACACCCTTTCCCCCTGTTATTTTTAACCTCTCTTGTTTTTCCTGCAGCTCATGGGCTCCTGGATGCAGTCCAGGAAAGATTGCCTGCGGGAGAGGGCTGTATGGAGCAGCATACTGCTCCTAGACTTCGTGGCCACAGAAGTCAAACTGGATGTGAGTAACTCTTGACTTCTAGTGACCTGATTGCAAACTAGACCTACAGGGCACTCTTCCACGCCAGAGAAACTTCCTGCTTAGAAGTATGTTGATGGGCCCCACAGTGCAATGCTCCCTAATAGGCGGAGGAAAAACCGATCTCGTTGCTCGTCCATCATCCTGACTGAGATGGGTTGGCATCTGATACACTTGGAAAATAAATCCAGTGCCCTGGAGGAATAGGCCACCTCTTTCCAATGCAGGAAAGACAGCTAACAAGGGGCACAGGAAGAACGGGTTTTTCTATGGTTGGATCTAATGAATTTCAGAGAAAAGAGATTTCAAAATCCTAGAGACTGAAGACATTTCATCCCCAGCTGGTTCCCTGTTTGCCTCCATTCCTCATCCTAGTACCATGGGATACTTTCCTCTTGTAGAGCTGCAGGAAGAGGCCTCTCCATTCCAGCCCACCTCAGCCATTACAGATCATTATGATCCTGATCTTGCTCCCACTGACGTCTGTGGCAAAACTCCAGTGGACGTCTGTGGTGCGGGATCGAGCCCTATATTCTCCTTCTGGCTCCCAAGCCTCTTCTGAAAAGGGAGAGTTGAGGATCACGCCCCATTATAGAAAGGGACTGTGTGGATATAGACTCCTTGCCTAGGAGACACAGCCCGCTTTACCTGCAGTGGTAATGGATTCCTCCTCTCCTCTTTTGTACCATTAGGAAGCGTCTCCATTCACCAGGCTCGGACACCTGGTTGCAGTGCTGGGGATCCGCTGTGGGGATCCCGTCAAGGAGATCGGCTCAAAGGCAGCAGAGGCTGTTCATTACCTCATCTCTATTGCGTGGCGCCAAAAGAGTAAGAGAAGCACTGATGAGCATCTGAATCCCCCTCCTGGAAGCTAAATGCTAGAGACTTTCCTCAGGCAAAGCTCCTGTTCAGGGTAGTGCCTGAGGAAGAAGTAGAGCATCTGGCTCGGTATTTGTTCCTTTGAACAGAGTGCTGTTTTTTTTTTGTGGCTCTAGAAACAAGCGTCTGATAGTCATCCCGTAATTCTAGCCCTGACTTTCAAAGAAAGGAAAGGGGACGGGGAGAATACAGAGAAAGGCAACACACGTTACCACAAACTGAGACTGGTAGAGCTAATTCCTTCAGTGGGAATGGGAAGGGTCAGTGGGACACGATGATAGGGGATTAAACGCCATCAGACCAATTAGATCAGTTCGAGATGCCTGTACCCCGAACGCCCCAGAACTTTGATGGCTGTTGGAAATCTGGATCCAAATCTGGGGCTCAATTCATGACTGTGTTAATCCACTTCTATGCCACTGAAGTGTTTTGGCTAGATTCCAGTCACCACTTGATAGAGCCACTTTACTCTGGGAGTCAAGGCCCTGATCCAGCACAACATTTACGCACATCTGTAACTTTCATCAGGCGAGTAGTCCCACGGAAGTCCCTGGGATTATTCATCTGCTTCGAATAATGTATGTGCTTAAATGCTTTCCTGGATCAGGGCCAAACCAAGGGCTTTGTCCAGTAAAGAGGGATGAGAGCAGAAGCCAGGAAGCAGAATGGAAAGTTAAGAGTGTTATTAACATGTATTTCAGTTGCACAGTTGGACAGAAAGAATGTGGAATGGACTGAACAGAGGAACAAGGAATTTCTGGCTGCTTGGAGCCCCACTGTGGTTTGCAACAGCCCCTCCAAGGTCGCAGAGGTAATCACAGCCTGGCACTAATGACCATTCTACATTGGTGTCAGTACAATACGGTATCGCACAGCTCCAAACTACTTCCTGTCCCTGGATCGCCCATCTCTATTGTGTATGGCTTACCCAAGAATTACAGCTCCTGCCCTTCCTCATGGCTAGAAATGACATGCTCAGAAAGAAACAAGATGGGTGAGGTCCAATTTTTTTATTGGATCAACTTCTGTGGGTGAAAGAGACAAACTTTGGAGCCATACAGAGCTCTTCTTCAGACAGACACAGAAGAGCTCTGTGTAGCTCAAAAGCTGGTCTCTCTCACTACCAGAAGTTGGTTCAATAAAAGATAGAACCTCACCCACCTTGTGTCTCTAATATCCTGGGACCGACACGGCTACAACAGTGAAGACAACAAATGCTCATAAAGAGTGATCTACTCTCTAGCAAGTGGTTCTCAACCTTTCCAGACTATTGTACCTCTTTCAGGAGACACTGATTTCAGTCCCAGGTGGCGGGGTTCGGGCTTCAGCTTGAGCCCCGGGCGGTGGTAATGTGGCCGGGTGCCCGGTTTTTGACCAGAAAATCTGGTTGAAAAGGGGATCTGATAGTGTCCGGTCAGATCTACTGACGGACACCCAAAGTCCAGTTACTGCGGGTGAGGGAGGTGGGGAGGTGCCAGGTCATCACCCGCACCAGCCCCTACTCAACCGGGGCTGCCACCTACCCACATCATGCGGCTGCAGCTCCCAGCAGGCAAATTACTCCTGACCTGGGCAGGGAAGAGGGGAAGAGCAGTGAGCAACAGTGGAAGGGGAGAAGAGGACCAAATGGGGGGCAGGGCCTCGGGGGGAAGAGGCAGGGCAGAAGCGGTCCAGCACTCCTGCATGAGCGTCCGGTTTTTAAATATTATAAAGTTGGCAAACCTAGGCATTGGGCTTGGCTTGGGCTTCAGCTTCTGCATGTATCTTAGATTTGCGGGGGCCCTGCTTGCCACCCCCAATGGCGACCCTAAACTTGTGACCCCCCTAAACCCATCCCATGACCCCCCTGGGGGTTGCCACCCCCAGATTGAGAAACACTGATATAGTAGATAGAGCAGTATAAACAAGTCATTGTCTGTATGAAATGTTAGTTTGGACTAACTTTGCTAGTCCTTTTTATGTAGCCTGTTGTAAAACTAAGCAAATATCTAGATGAGTTGATGTACCCCCTGTACCCCCAGGGACGGCAAGTTATATGGGCCCATGGTGCCCGGGCTTGAGAAAATTCAGGGCCCAGGGGACCCGGCTCCACCAATGTTCGGGGCCGGGTCTCTCTCCCAGCCCCGCCTGCCGCCCCCACGCACCTCCCCCGGCCCCGGCTGCCACCCCCGCGCGCCTCCCCCAAGAGCCCCCTGCAGCTCCGCACTGTGCTCCCTCGCCAGCCGCTGCCGCAGCCGGCTACAAGGAAGTGGCGCCAGGGCAGGCTGAGGTGGCTGCTGCGCCTGCGGAGGGAGGAGGGAGGAGCGCATGGCAGCCCTCCCCCCGCCCCGCACCCCAGCAGGAGACTCCGAGTCGACTCGGGGGAGGGGGGAGGCTTATCCTGGCTGGACCTCCTGAGCAGCAGCCTGGGGGGGCTTGGATGAGTGTCGTGTTGGGGGTCAGAGAGGAGGCCCCCCCTTCCTCTCCCACAGAGCTTGCTGCCGTCAGCAGGGAGAGGGCTGCGGGGAGTCCTCCTCTCTGGCCCCCTGCCCCAGCCCAGGGTCAGCCTGCCTGCTGCACCCCAAACTGCTCATCCTTGGACCAGCTGCACGCCCCCTCCCACACCCAAACCCTCTATCCCAGCTCAGAGCCTGCACCCAGCACCCAAACTCCATCTCAGAGCCTGCACCCCTCCTGCACCCAAACTTTCTCCCAGAACCTGCACCCCAAACCCCCTCCCGCACCCAGACTCCCTCCCAGAGCCTTAGGCGGGTGTAGGGGGAGGTGGGACTTGGACCCATTCTGGGCAATGCCAAAAATTATACAAACCTGCCACCCCTGTGTTTACCCCCAGGGGTATGTGTATCCCTGATTGAGAACCACTGCTCTAGCAGATGGGTTCCCAACCTGAGGGGCACAGGCACCCTGCCCTTTCCTTATTGCCAAATGGGACAGGGTCTTGGCTAGTTTGGAAGGGGATTCTGGGAGGGTCCTAGTATAGGAAAGGGAGTGTCCATATGGGGAAGGTTGAACGCCTACTGCTCTCGTACTTTGGGTTGTTAGAAGCTGTCACAACGAGGTCTATACTATATAGGCTTGATCCAAAACCTATTGAAGCCAATGGAAGTCTTTCCATTGATTTCAATGGTCTTTGGGTCAGGCTGCAAGCCAGGAAGTATGGTGATGGTGTCGTAATCAGGACTTGGGTGCTGTATTTATGCTGGGATGTGTTGTAGGAGGGTATCACATACAGTCACAGTCAAAGACCGAGTACTGTAACAGTCATTACTAATATTACTACATGGATCCCGCAACTGCTGATCTTTTAATGGTGACCCTTGCACCTCGGATGCCTGAGAAGTAGGTGTCTGACACCACTAAATGCACATCCTGACGTGCACGGCAGCACTCCTAGGTTGGCCACTGTAATGGTTTAACTAGTCCTCTTGCCTCACTGTGAGTGATATGGTTTCGCAGCAGAAGCCTCATCAGCCACTGGGGCCCTGTAATAGAAAGGAGTAAAACAGAGCCCCTGAGAAGCTGGAGAGGACCTGCAACCCCCAGCCAGGGCTTTCTCTGGGCTCCAGTAGTTATCAGCCCCCCGTGGAATCAGGACGAGGCCTTTTGTAAATTACACTTTTCCCTGTATGCTTCAGCTCTTTGGAGTCTATTTCAACCCAAGAGAGAGGACAGATTTCATTCTGACTGTTATGGATGGCCTGACGAATCACTGCAACAATAACTGCCAGCCAACTGCAGAGGGATTGCTGTCTGCCATGGTGAACAGCGGTGGGACTAAGGTGGAGAAGGTATGGGGCGCTGCTGCTGAGATGGACGGAAACTAAAATTCCCAGTGCTGGGAACAGTCCTACGTTCAGAGAGTTTAAGGCCAGAAGGAACCATCAGATCTTCTAGTCTGATTCCTGTATATTGGAAAACATAATCCCAACTATACATACAAACGGAGGGGGTCTAAATCAGCTGTTACCACTCAAGGGTGGAGTCATCATGGACAATTCTCTGAAAACATCCCCTCAGTGTGCAATGGCAGTCAAAAAGGCTACCAGAATGTTAGGAAGCATTAGGAAAGGGATAGATAATAAGACAGAAAATATCATATTGCCTCTGTATAAATTCATGGGATGCCGACACCTATAAATTCATGAATTTGTGTGGAGAAAGTAAATAGGGAAGTTTTATTTATCCTTTCACACACACACACAGACACAAACACACACACACACAAACCTGGGTTAATACAAACCTAAGGAAATATTTCTTCCCACAACACAACTCGTAACTCATTGCCAGGGGTTGTCGTGAAGGCCAAAAGTATAACCAGGTTCAAAAAAGAATTAGAGAAGTTCCTGGAGGACAGGTCCATCAATGGCTATTAGCCAAGGTGGTCAGGGGTGCAACACCTTGCACAGGGTGTCCCTACGCCTTCTGATTGAAACTGGGACTGGGTGACAGGGGATGGATCACTCGAGAAATTGCCCTGTTCTGTTCATTTCTTCTGAAGCATCTGGCACCAGCAGAAGACAGGATACTGGGCTAGATGGACAATTGGTCTGACCCAGTATGGCCATTCTTATGTTACCCCTGTATTGTGCCTAGATAGGACTCATCTCCTTTGAGCCATTGATATGTGGTCTTTGCAACAATGCACCTTGTAAGGCTCTGAAATGAGCCCTGCCAATAATATAGGAAATTGTGACTTTTAGGCAAAACCTAGAGGCTAACTCTGATTCTCCAGGGATGCTGAGGTTCCCTCTTGCCCCAGCTGCAGGATGGGATGAGAGTCTTGTCCCATCTCATCTGGTTCCCTCTCTCTCAGGCAGCAGACCTTGTGGCTGGGGTTTGCAGCCGGTTGGATTCAGTCCAGCAGCCCAGCTCCAGGACCCTGATGAAGAAGTTAGTGGCCCTGCTGGCTGGCGAGGCGGAGCATCTGGACACAGTGATCTCATGCCTTCTGGACTACTCCTTCCCTACAGACAGGTACGAAATGCCTCCACTCTTCAGGCCTCGCGTGATCCTTTGAGGCCCTATATGAGAACCTCACCACTGAGCACATTGTTTGGTCTTACTAAGGCAAAGTATAAAGCACTGACTGTTAAGGACTGAATCTCCCCCCTCTACATGGGGCAAATTACCTGCCCTCTCCTCCTGATGGCTCTTCTCTTTTCAGCCACAAACCACAGCGAGCGAAATCCACCTGTCAGAGATTCCTCTCCCCCATTCCCTGAATGTGTCTCCCCATGTGCAAGGCAGGAGCTCTCATTCCCAGTCCCCCTCTCCCGGCCCCTGGGCCTTGTTAGAGATCTGCCTTTGGGAGGAGTTCTCAAAAGCACAGTTCCCCGCACCTACAGTCAGTGCTCATGGGTCCTGGAGCAGGGGGTGGATTTAAGTCTGTGTTCTTGAATTCACTATCCCTTTGCTACTCCGGCTGGCAAGCGCAGAGCTCATTCCGCCGTTCTCCTTCATCTGAACGTACAGATAGTGAGCCTAGGTGGAACGTTTGCTGTCTGAAGCACATTTGTGTTTGGGCAGGAAAAGTTGAGCAACAGTGATTACGCAAAGTGTGGTTTTATGATGGATGATCCCAAGCGGTGAGTTCCAGAAACAATCCATATCAGCAGGGCCGGCTCCAGGCACCAGCAAAACAAGCAGGTGCTTGGGGCGGCACATTTCTAGGGGCGGCATTCTGGAACCGCCCATCATAGGTGCTGACTCCGGGGCATGGGGAAAAAGTGCCCCCACCACCCCAGCTCGCCACCCCAGCTCGCCTCCGCTCCGCCTCCACCTGCTTCCCTGAGCGCGCCGCCACCCCTCCGCTTCTCCCCCCTCCCTCCCAGGCTTGCTGCGCGAGAAACAGCTGTTTCACGCAGCAAGCCTGGGAGGGAGGAGAAGCCGAGCAGCAAGGCGCTCGGGGGAGGCGGCGGTGGTGGAGCGGAGGTGAGCTGGAGCGGGGAGCAGTTCCTCTACCCCCCGTTACTTCCTGCGCCCCCCCACCCTAGCTCACCTCCGCTCCGCCTGCTCCCCTGAATGCGCCGCCGCTCTGCTTCTCCCCCCTCCCTCCCAGGCTTGCCAGGCGCGAAACAGCTGTTTTGCGCAGCAAGGCTGGGAGGGAGGGAGGAGAAGCTGAGCGGGGGGCGCTCAGGGGAGGCGGAGGTGAGCTGGAGCGCGGAGTGGTTCCTCTACCCCCCGTTACTTCCTGCGCCCCCTGACCCTAGCTCACCTCCGCTCTGCCTGCTCCCCTGAACGCGCCGCTGCTCCGCTTCTCCCCCCTCCTTCGCCTGAGAGGGAGGGGGGAGAAGCACAGCAGCAGCGCACCCGGGGGAGCAGGTGGAGCGGAGATGAGCTAGGGCGGGAGGTCGCGGGGGCCCCCAGGAAGCAATGGGGGGGAAATGTGGCACGCCCGGGGGAGGAGGTGGGGCTGGGGATTTGGGGAAGGGGTTTGGAAGAGGTGGAGTTGGGACGGGGACGGGGGGTGGGGGGCACGAAAAAAAAGTGGGGGCAGCCAAAAATTTTTTTGCTTGGGGCGGCAAAAATCCTAGAACCAGCCCTGCATATCAGAGGACTCCACTGAAACTCTCCCTCACACAGTTGTTGGCTGAGCGCTGCGGAGAGCTGAGCCACGCTGCTGCATGCCCGCTCCCTTTTTTTTTTAAAGGGAATTTAATGCTGGTGAAAGGTGCCCCATTGACACCCTTGGACAATGAAGACCTCAGCTGCAGCCCAGGAAGTGACGATGAAGCTTCCTCCACACTGCCCCTAACAACACTCTGAGCTCATAGCTGGAGGGGCTGCCGACTAGGCAAGAAAGGCTCATTCAGCCTCCATGTCCCGTTCAATCCCTGAACCTACCAACAAGGGCCAAGTATGGTGGTTGACTCTGTAATGTGGACAGCGTGCACTGGGCACTGGTCTGAGACCCTTAGTTCATTTCGTATAGGACATCTGCTGCCAGAGAAGCTGTATTAGCCATTAGCCATCAGCCTCTCGGTATTAGCCATCAGCCAATAACAGGTCGTGACCAATTGAGGCCAGATTCACACTGGCAGCCTTGAGCTGAAATGCTCTATATCCTGTGTCAGTGATTCTCAATCTGAGGTCCATGGAGTCCTTGTTCATGCTCCACATTGAATTGCACAAGCTCTGGGGACTGGACTGCTGGGCAGGGCATTGGTTCCACAGAAGGATTTCTCTTACAAAGAGGTTACATTGGTGAAGAGGTTTAATAGCTTTTCTCCTAAGCCATCCAGTCAATCATGTTGCCGTATTTCTGAATTTCTAGCAATTCGGCCGAGCTGTGGCAGTTCCTATCTGCTAACCCGGCCCTCGGAGGACAGGTGATGGAGAACCTGGTTGTGAAGCTGCAGAGTCACCACAGCTCTGAGCACCAAGCCTCTCACATGTCTGCTGCCGTAAGTCAGTGTTCGAACATCCATAGCCCCATACAGTTAAATCTATCCTATGTCTCTGTCACAAGGCACACTCACCGCCAACGCGCCTCCTCATGCCAGGACATGATGTTGCAGGGCTTATTCCACACTGGTGTCCCATTGTCCAGCCTCCTGGTTCTGTAACACTCCGCAGGTTCCATGGTCTGGCCCTCTGGCCACGTCACCTCTTCCAGGGTTAACAGAAAAGTCCAATATGGGAAAACCCAACATGTAGTGGCCTCTGTGCCAGGCCCTCAGCCCCCATCTGAGCCTCATCATTCTTGGTCTCTTAGTCCTGAGGTCGGTACTTTGCCTCTTGCTGGGGAACCCAGACCTGACCTCTGCTCTGGGTTCCAGCCCACGGACCCCATGATAGGCTGCTAAGGACTGTTCCTTCAATCCATCACCACTTCCCTGAGCTGTTCCTCCCTTTTTCCTGCTTGTTAGCAACTCCCATGGATCTGCAGCTTCTGCTTTTCCTGCCCTGGATTTGTGGCTCCTTGTGACTTCTTCCCACCCAACTTCTGAGGAGCTTCCTCAAAGCTGTTCCCAGCCTCCCTGGCAGCAGCTGGGCTGTGTTTCAAACAGTCCTTCTGGTTTCCCTCCATAAGACAGGATTCCCCACCCCCTAGCCTTCCTCCTGGAGGTGGCATTTACTTCAGGCAGTCCCTCCACCTCTCCTGCAGGCAGGACTCCCCCAGTCTCCTCCTTTATGCTGGGTTGTAAGTTAGCCAACTGTGGGGCCTTAGCCAGATTCTCCTGGTGGCCGTTTTTCCCCAGTCAGTCCTCAGGCTCAGAGGGTTCAGGCATAGGTGCTGGAACTGGGGGAACGGGGGTGCTGTAGCACCCCCTGGCTTGAAGCAGTTTCCATCATATACAGGGTTTACAGTTTGGTTCAATGGCTCTCAGCACCCCCACTACACAACGTGTTCCAGCACCCCTGGGTTCAGCCTTCTCCTGCTGGTGTTTTCTCTGCTAGGAAATCCTGAGAACTGACGCAGGAGGGAGTAGGATTTCCAAGTAAGCTTGTGTCTGTCTTGTTCCCTCTTCAGGCCACATGCGCCCTCTATGAGATGATCTCGGTGAGCAAGTCCAGAGATGCCACAAATCGCCTCTATCCTCAGCTGCTAATGGCTCTTCTTGTCGAAATCCATTTCAGCCTGGGACAGAGCATACCAGGGGATAAAGTCTCTGGAATGGAAAGCAGCCAGCAGAGCCTCCACACCAGGTACTGCGCCTACTGGAAAGTCAACGGTCTAATTACAAGGACAGTCATAGAGAAGTCATAGTTCTCTTCTCCAGCTCTCATGTGGCCCCTGCAGGTTTTCCATAACTCTCTAATTCTGAGGGAGTTAGCAGGCAGGGCTTAGGTTGCAAGGGTGTCTCTCAGTGGTAAATGACATACCGACCAATGCACTGCAGAGGAAGTAGAAAGACTATCCCAGCAGCTATGGGGAGAAATTAGTGGGAGCCAATTTGCCAGTGTGTCAAAGGAATGTGGGTCCGACACTAAAGGGTTGAAGTTCTCCTGTTCTGTGACACTGACATGCCCTAGTGCTGATGTGCAATTGTCTGTAGGATTTGCTCAGAACTCTTTCTTCATATTATTAAATTGTATTACTATAGTGCCTAGGAACCCCAGTGACGAACCTGTGCCTTCCTAAGCTCTATTTAAACCATTGGTGTGTCTTTCCACACACAAGTGAATCCGTCACTCCCTGACAGACCTACCATGAGGGGGCTCCTGGCACTCAGTCACGCTGGTGTGTTGTTTGAATCTAGCTCTGCAGTGGAGGCTATAAAGATGCTGCTTCTCTGTGTTGGCTGCCGTTCCGAGCTGACTGTTATGGAGAAGGAGCAAGGCTGGATCCTCCTACAAAGCCCCCAAGATCACCTCCGTGGGGTGAGCCTGCTGGCCAGGTAATACACAAGCGTTTTCCATGCAGTCAGTCCTGTTAGTGGGGGCAATTCCAGAATGAAACAGTCCTCACTTCTGGGCTGCCATGTGGCCCCAAGCTGACCCCTCACCCCCTTGTTGCAGAATGTGCTTCTTCCCTTACTAACAAAGGTATTTCTGCTTTGTGTCACAGAGCTGTGGTGCACTATGCTTGCCCTGAGACCACAAGGATGCTGCTGGACCTAGTGATCCCACTCCTCGACAGAGGTGATAAGAAACACAGGCTGACCATGATGGCCTTCTTTGTAGAAGTAAGTTTCATTAGCTGATGAGAGCAATTGGGTCTTGTGACCTAGATTAGTGAGCAACTCCTTAAATCAAGCCTTTGAGACTCATTATTGCGCTACATAAACGATGAGCTTTATTGGTCATGTCCACATTGCCAGGTGTCCATGCAGCACTGACTAGGCTCCCCCAGTCCTGTCCCAGCACGCTCAGTGTAAAATCTGAGATGGATCCTTTAGGGGATCATTGGTTGCTCCAAAGTTGTAATTAGGAGCCTGATGGGAATATCCAAGAAACTAGGGTTCTGTAGAACAGCATCAGCCTGGACTCTCCCGAAGGGCAGCTGGGTCTCCTGTCGGCATCAGCCTTTCTGCAGGTCCATGAAAGGTTCCTCCCTGCGAAGTCACTAAGGAAAAGCAAAGAAGGGCATTGAGAGTGGGTATGGAGGAGAGAGGATCATGGTAAAAGCTCCCCCAGATGCAGGATCATTAGCTCTGAATGTGGTGAGCAATCTTTAACCTTCTCTATTGGATGAGTTAGTTAGAGGCACATCACCAGGAATGAGGTGGCTCTATAGTCCATCGCTAGGTTGTCCTCCCCATTTCCACGGGTTCTGTCTGGCTAGTTCCTATTGACAGTTTTCAGGGATTGTCTCCTCATCTAACTCATTAAGGGATGGGGTTTAATTCTCTCCTCACCAGGAGTCCAATCCTGGGCCCATTGAGATCAATGGCAAAACTTTCACTGACTTCAGTGGGGTCAGGATTTCAACTCAGGGGGTTGATTTCTCAGTCCCAGCTTTCGCGTTATCTCAGAGCGGCTTGTTCCGCTTCACAGGGTC